>NW_013665765.1:230870-282141 GCF_000517525.1 Limulus polyphemus
ATAACATGTGGTATGTTGATCACCATGCATCATGACGATCGTATAGGCAGTACCACTATCAATGATAACATTGTGGCAATGATATCATGACCAATACTCATCCAATCTGCATGAAATCAGTCCAAAAGATGTCATTTTTCCAGAGAGAGCATCATACACCAACTACGTATTTCATTAAATGTCAAAAAACTGTAATATTTAGGAGAGCCAAAACAGGAGAGCTTGAGGAAATAATGTCCACGCTATTCCTCAATCCTTAAGCTTGTTTGTTTACTTTTTTGGCGATTGCATTTTTACTTTAAGCTACCTATGTTGTTACTGTATATTTGAAGATCCCTATTCATCTTTTTAAATATAAAGCAACGACAAAGAAATTTTCATTAAATGTTCGAATAAATATTTATAAAAGAACAAGCTTCTAGAACATGTTAATGAAAAAGTGCAAAATAATAGGTTAATATGAAACGACCAAAATCACTGTTGTCATAGTGCCATAGTTACAAACATGTTTTTCGGTGAGACACATAGTTGTTGATTTTTTTCCCCCCAGGAGAAAATGCACTAATTTGACCAACACTCTCTTAATTCGGCCCTGCCCTTTGCATTTCTCTTTCTGGGTGGTTCTACTGCCTGAAGTTGACCAATATTCCTTTGTTTTCCAATGCAATTAAGCACAATTGATATCCCATCTTGGAAATTATCAATCTCCGGTCTATACACATCTTTATGGTCTGAGCGTAGGAGTATTTTGTGTGGGAAAAGGCTGTTATATACCCTTTTCAGTTGCATTAAACTACCTCCAAAATGCTATACAATAATCTCCCAGTTGATCAGTGTTAAATTTACGGAATATAAACGCTAAAATCTTGGGTTTGGTTACACAGGCCTGCGAATTTAAATTTCATATCGGATTACTTATAATTCAGCTATGCAGATTTCGGAAATAATATGATTTTTTCTACCACTTAAGGATTTTTTACGAATCAGGAAGAAAAATCTCTTACTTAGATCAAGTTTACAACAAATTTACCACAAATATAACAGAATATGTTTGTGTCATTTACACATAGCAACGAATAAATAATATTGAAAAGAAAAAAATAATGTCAAAGTGCACGCACAAACAAATACTATACAGAAATGACACGTCATGAGGCCTGTTAACCATTTATATACTAGCAATGGCTGGAGACGGCTATATACTAGCAGCGCGTTTCTCATGGGTTCTAGAACGATCGATAAGACTCTCACGTCGCAATTGGGCTAAAGAAATCTATAGCCAGTGGTTGTCAACATTTTAAGCACCAGAAAATGTGACCTGATTTCACATATGACGTTTTGTGAAAAATCTGTACGTGATGGAAAAAATTGAAAACATTTTCGGATTCAGCGGACATGAATTACTGTAGAACGTGTAAAAATTTCAAGACAGTAAAACCATTGCAGGCCTGTGTTATTAATGAATATGACCAGATTTTGTTTATGTAGTATCGGTTTAAAATTGGGTTAATATGTACCTGAAGATAAATTGAAGCCTGTGTTATCCGCAGTAGACAGAGTGTAGATAGTACATTGTGTAGCTTTTCGCTAACAACAACAACAACTGCCATACAATGTAAAAATTTAGTTCTAATACATTGTGTTCTACTGCGACTTTATATCGGCTGTGCTTGTCAAATGACTCATTGATTTGCATATTCAAAATCGTTTCAGTATAACCACACTCTAAGGTATGATTTGTTGATTTTCGCTAAGGAAACTCCATTATAGGGTATGCACTCGCGCATAAAAATGCAATTTCCTGTATCAATTTAGTTTCAAATATTGTTTGTTTTAGCGCAAACCTACACAACAGACTATATGCGTCATGTCCATCACAAGGTATCGAGCCCCGAATTCTAATGTGGTAAATTCATAAACTTATCGCTGACCTACTAAGGAATAGTTTTAAATATGCTATGGCATAATTATAACATTCCATGCAATTTATTTCTAATTTAGTAAACACATTTTGTATATTATTCTTCCAAATTTATCTTTTTGAATAATGATAATATAAATTATTTCGATGTATTGATTTATATTATTGTCAGATGTTAAAATTCGCTAAATAATATGATTTTGAACAACTGCAGGAAAAATAAATAATTTAAATTCCCAATTATGAAAGGCCTACTCAATAGGTGGAAAGAGTACCGATTGTATGTTATTGTCATTATAAAACATATTCATGATTAACGCCTGTGCTTCAAACAAACAGCTACAGTGGCTCCGTCTTTTATTGTATATATATATATATATAGTAAATACACCCACCCACATTTCGTGACAGAAGTAAAGTGGTAGTTTAATTAATTAATTGAGGAAATGGCGTTGAAAACGCTTGTTGGAATGAGTAAGTTATTTTTGCAGCTTTTGTGTTTAATTACTTAATAAGATTGTCATACGTTCAGTTTTTAAGTGAAATTTTAAGTTTTTGGACAGTTGTTTACAACTCAAATAGCAAATTTATTAATCAATAACGCATTAATTCCTAAATAAATTTAACCTACAGTTGAATTTGACTTGAGTTTGGGCGTTTTTGTATTGAAAGTATTTTGACTTTGTGGATACCTTATCAAAAGACAACGTATTTATCTAAGAAATTCAGCGCCATATATTTCCTACAGTCTTCATTCAGTACTACTGTTACTAAGTTACTATTAATAAATAAGTTCCAAATTGTCTGGTATAAGTAAAGTCTTGTTACATTAATAATAATTATGTATGATTAACAGTAACACATTAGTAATAGTAGTTAAAATTTCAAGTTAAAGGCTTACTTGTAAGTTGTATTAGTAGTAACCTATCAAGACATAAATATAGTGCTACTTTAAAGTATAATACTAACTCAGCTGTACAGTTCCACTGTCAGTAACACTGCACAGCTGAGTTAGTATTATACTTCCAAGTTCTAATGTTAGATATGTAGTGTGGAGAATGTTTTATTTAGCTTTTGGTTGTTAAAGTATTATTGAATACAGAAATGTAAAAGTACAGTGAAAGTTGATATTAAAAATGAGCTTTGTGCAAAAACGTGAATGACTAATATCTTTTTAAATGTGTGTGTATATATATATATAATATACATTGACACATACAAAGTACAGTCTGGTTTAGTTTGGAGTCATAACTTTAAAATATTAAACTTATGAAATGAAGGGAACTGTTGATGTAATTTTTGCAGGAGTATTTTGGATGAATTTGTGAATGGAAGAAAAACTACATTTTAATTTGTGGTGTTTCATTTTCTGTGGTTAATGAGTGATCTTTGTAGGGCAACTAGCTTTCTGTTATACATTTGTTTCTTTGTAATGATAATGACAGAAAGCACCAGTTACTCAATTGTATAAGCATGGGAGTTTGTCATTCATATTACAGTGATCATCTGTTAAATTTTTTTATATAAATTAAAAAAGAAACAAATTTAAAAAATCAATTGCTATATAAAAATATTATTTTGAATATGTAATTTTTATATTTCAATCTTGACTGCTTGTGATCATTATAAGAAAATGTTACTCCCATTTGTAAGAAAATCAATAAAATCCAAAATTTGGTGAATACAGTGTTAAATTTTAAAAAGAAGTTACTATTAAACTGTTTGCTTTTAAGATGTTTAAAATGCTGCATGCTCGTGTTATAATTTTTTTTTCTGAATAATTTTGTATTGCAGAGATTATGAGTGATGTCATCAAAGCAGTTAGAAAGAAAGGAGAATGGAAAGTGTTAGTGGTAGACCAGTTGGGCATGAGAATGATTTCTGCTTGTTGCAAGATGCATGAAATTGCTGCTGAAGGAATAACAAGTAAGTATTGATTATTGATTTGTTTTGGCAATCTGTACTGTTGAAGCCATGCACTTTTTAATATTTTTTTACTCATTGTAAATGGTTATGATATGGAAATTCAGAATTAACCTTATATTTCCTTTTAGAGTTGAAATTTAATTACTTTGGAAAATAAAAGGATTATGGCTTACTTCTTACTCATTATTTAGTTATTTCTTTATTATGCTTTCTTAGTTATCCTTGTTTAAAAGTAAAAGCCAAGTTGCTGGTATTTTAATGTTAGGATTATAACGAATAACATGAATGAGTTTACAGCCCAAGTTGAAAAGGAATACTTTGATATAATATTGAGAAAATGGTAGTCAAGAGTTGAGTATCAGTGGGTTATAAACACAGGTAGAATGTTGTTAGTTAGAAATTATTATAGCCTACCTGATCAGGCAGATAAAATTACTCATGGAATAATTGTAGGGGATTAAAACTTCCCATGATATGAAATTTCATTGCAGCCATGTATTAAAAGTTTCATACCCATCATCAATTTTTTTCTGATTAATCTCTAATTTAAATAATTTTTAAAGAAGTAAATGCGAGTATTTTACTTTTAAATCTTTTTTTTTATTTATTATTTTACATTATGGACGATGTTGATCAAATTGTAGTTATAAGTAATTTTTTCATTAAGAATTGGCCTTGTGTTAGAGCTCTAAATTTTGAGCTGGTGAAATGGGTTTATATCTGTGTGAAGCAACAAAATACTTCACTCACTTTAACCCTTTCACTTCAGCTGGGATTTATATTTCCCATTGCTCCCACCCCCTCACATTGCAACTGGGACAAATGTTTCCCACTGACATTCAAAATTGCCATATGTGACGTATGGAAGTAAAATGAGTTAGAAAGTATTTATTAGCATCCCACCTAATGTTGATATATGGTTTCCCTCAATGTTTTCTAGTAACCAACAAGATGCTGAAGTGGAATGTATGATAACTGCGTGCCGACTGTGACCATCACTATAGTGGCAAGTAGTAACCCTAATTACTATGTAAATATGCCTGATGCACTTGACTCAGATAGCTTAGAAGATATTGAAAGAGAGTCAAGTGATGTTCAAGTACGTGATGATGAAGAGGTAATGAGACAAGAGGATGCTAGCTTTCCATCTAGTGATCATAGTCAAGATGATGAACCTAGACCCAGCAGAGGAAGGCGTAAACAGCGTTGACAATGGAAATCATTTGTCCCAGTCGAGGTGTGAGGGGCTGGGAGCACTGGGAAACATACATCCCAGCCACAGTGAATGTGTTAAGATGTAGGTCCATTATAAGAGTGACAGTCAATCCCTTAGCATGTATGGTGATTGGTTGGATGCTGCTGACAAGCTAACTTCCTTCTTGTCAGTATGTTTAACGTGAGGGATGGTGGTAGATAGCCTTATTAGCTTTGCCATGAATACAAATACTATTAGGTATATAATTATTTTAAATGTAATAGCACAGATAGCACACTGTGTAGCTTTGTGCTTAACTACAAACAAATAAATCAAATGTAACTCTGATTAATGTTGGCAAGGGCAAATGGTCATAAAACTTTTAAATTGATTTAAATCACATTATAGAAATACTTCTTAGCTTTTGTATTGTATATTTATTTAGGCCACATTCCGGGCTACATTTTTCTGTTTTGTTGGTTTTCAAAATTCATTAGCAAAATAAAGCTTCAGAACAGGCGATAGCCTATTATGTGTAAAATAAATGAGTTTTTTCCAGTTATCCTTATTAATCTTTAAACTCTGGAATTTGTGCTAACACTGCACTGAATGCTAGAAATTTTTTATACACCATTATAAAGCTGAACTGTATTTTTAGTACAGAAGGCAGTTTATTAATCAAAAAGATTGTGTCTAAAATTTTATAAGTATGGTTACAAGCTACACCATAAAAGAAGATTTGATACATCTTTGGCCATTGATTCTATTTTGACAAGACAGTATTCAGTAAAGTTAAATTTTCTTATTTTATATAGACTTTAGGTTGAACATCATATAACACCTTCTAAGTAAAAAATTTTCCTATTAAGAAAATACACTTGAGTATATAGTATATAGTCAAATTATTACTTTTGTTTCTTACACTGTCACATATAGTCAGTAAGGTACTTGTGGCTTTTTTAATGCAATGATATATACTATCCTTTTGAGTAGAAATATTCTCTTTACAGTTTACATAGGAACCATCTTATTATTATTATAAGCTGTATAGAAATGAGCAAATAAGAATGAGTAAGGTGATGGACAGTTTGTTCTTTTGGACCACTCAGCTTCTTCACCTACCCAGTGTATAATTTTTGGGTATTCAAAAACAATGTTTGAAAACTCCGATTTTTTTTTTACATATTTTGTAATATTCAAGTCTAGATATGTAATGTATTGCAAATTTTAGTTGTATGATCTTCCTGAAATGTTACAGTTGTGGAAGACCTTTTTAAGAAACGAGAACCTCTACCAAACATGGAAGCAATATATTTGATTACTCCAGTAGAAAAGGTAGTTGTTTTAATTAATCATTGGTTGATATTCTGTTTATATTCATTTGTGATAATTCTTTAGGACTGATGCTTTGTTACACTTGCATTCACCTTTATTAAACTTTATTTCTGGAAGCCTATAATTCACTTCTAATTATATATTACTGTTTCATTGATTAATATTATTTAATGAGTTTGATTTGAATATCTTGTAAATGATTTGGGACCAACATTTGAATTCTCTAGCTCTATGTAATTTAGCTGTTTTTATTTTTTAGTCTGTTCGTGCACTGATGGGTGATTTCCAGACTCCAAGTCGACATATGTACCGTTGTGCACACATTTTTTTTACAGAAGGTATGTTTGTTTGTTTTTCAAATGATGTGTAATGAAATGCTGATAGGTTTTCTTTTACTAGTGTTGTATATTTAAACAAGATATTTCACAAGTAATCTTACCATTCATTGGTTGAATATATAGTACTTTAGTAGAGTACTGTGTTTTGGAATGTTCTAATCAAAGATGTACAAGTTTGAAAGCATATTAATTTAAAGACGATAAGTAACTATAATGTTATTTAACTAACACTAAGAAACTTGCTATCTTAGATTTTTCATTACAATTGAAAAGGACTGAATTTGTTTGAAAAAGTTAATATTGTTTATTGTTTTTACCAAAATTATCATTTATTATTAACTTTTCTTATGAAAATAATCTTTACTAGTTTTAATTTAAGATATTCTATTTATGAGTATATTGACGGTCTAAAATGTTTTTACTTACATGGTACGAAGCTATGATATTTTTTTCAACAGTGGATAAAATCCTGAAAATTCAAAGAAATGGTTAAAATTGCTGACAGGAAAGGAGAGATATCTTGTCAAGGTTTGACAAAGCTGCTTTCATCGTGTCTCAAGAAAATCTTGTTTATTCAAAATATTTACCACATATTTCTTTGAAGTGATTTTAATATATCAAAACTAGAAACCCCTTTCTTAAATAAGAATAAGAAACCAACAACTATAACAAGAACCTGCTAATGCGGACTTTGTTTTATGCTGTATAATGATAATAGATAAATTTTAGCTAATGTATTGACATTCTCTGATTGCTATATAAGGAAAGTTAAATGGTTTAGTACAACACATTAAATGAAAGCTGTATCTATGTTTTACTGTAAACTATTAACATCTTACTTTGGTTACTAGATAGAAATATACTGAAAGTTAAGTCTTGATCCTTTTTTATTCTCATTGTAGCATGTCCAGATGAACTGTTCAATGAGCTGTGTAAATCATCTGGTGCTAAAGTAATTAAAACTTTAAAGGAAATAAACATTGCTTTTCTTCCGTATGAATCCCAGGTATGTATTTTTTAATCACTTGATTATGTTCTCTTTTACATATTATTAATAAAATGTTGATATTTTGTTAATATAGAATAGTACAATGTGTATATATATATACACCCACACACACTTTCTTGTGTGATATTTACAAAACACATTTTCTGAAGTGAATTAGCACTAAGGAGTATGTACAGTTATATCACTGAACCAAACATACATGCACACACACAGTTTATCATGCATATGTGCTACTCCCCCTCAATTTTCTCCTTGATTGTGAAGTATTCCTTTGAATAAGGAATTAAGGCTTGTGTATAATAATCAAGGAAAGTTGCTGTTTTAACTTTGAATTCAATGGTCATGATTAACATAGCAAGTAAGGTGTCTGCCTTCCGAAATACACATCTGTTCCAACATCAATTGGACTTAATGGAAGGACAGATGTAGTGGCTTCAAAGCTGGAAGGAAAGAGACAAGACTTTCTTTAAAGGGAAGACAAGGAAACAAACAATTTGTTCCGATACGGTCTTACCTCTACTATTATTCGTTGAGAATTGACCAATTTCGTGCAACATTCTGAACAGTCTGAGTGTCCTATCATAACTGCTCAATGTGTGGCTGAATGGGAAGGTGGGGATTTGGACAGCTTTTTTCTCTTCTTGAATATGCTTCTCAGTCGTGTATCATTTTGGGGGACTTGCCCAGGCCTCCTCCTCCCTTTGTAGGTTTGATTAATCAGGTTTGTTATATTCTGTATTTGTCACCTGTTTTCTATGGTTCCACCCATGCCCTTCTTGGAGATGAGCCTTTGGGTCATTACTTAGTGTTTCCTCCTTCCCCAGATATTAGGATCTATGTGAGTCATTTTGGGAAAGAATTGCATTCAGGGATCAGTATGCCTCAACCTCCATGTACTATGTTCCAACTTTCTCTGTTTGGGCTCACAATGTTTGGAGTCTCTCATCTCTCTGTGGGGTTCGGACCCTGAGATCTTGGGTACTTTTTACCCACCACAGTCTTCCCATCTTCATCTTACTCTGATGTCCATTCTCTTTGCCTTATCCTCCCTTCATCTTTTTGCTGAGGCTGTTCATCATTAAGAGTGAATAAAAACTTTTGTATATGGAAACAGAGTATGATTCCTATAGGTGACATTGGTACCTAATTAAATATATACCTTTTTTTTTTCAGTAGATGATGATTTTGTTTTTTGTTTGCACATATTATTTTTCTTATAATCACAACAGAAAAAAATCTTAAATAAATGGTTTTACTTTTATTTATTTTCTTATCATAGACAAATTCAGTTATTATAAGTCAATACAAAAAGACAATTTTTTTCGTCATTTTGTAGGTTTTCTCTTTAGACACTCCTGAGTGTTTTCAATTCTACTACAACCCAGCCAAAGTTTCCCTTCGCACTGCCTCTCTAGAGAGGATTGCTGAGCAAGTGGCCACACTATGTGCCACCTTGGGGGAATATCCCTCAGTGAGACATAGAAGGTACTGAGCTTGAACTTATTAACTTTCATCAAAAGACAAGCTAGATAAGTTCTGTTACAAAAAATATTCATCAATTTACAGTCCTTTTATTTTTTTTATGAGACTTTGAGTCAATTTGGCATTCCAAAGGTTGAAATTATTTTAAAGGAATCATTTGCTTACCTAATGAAGAATACATTGCTCATTGAATCAATGGCCACCATCAATAATTTTTAAAGAGTTAATGATTTACTATAGCTAATGAATAACTGAAAACTCCTGAGCATTTACCAATTGTGTAAACAATATTTAGTGCTGTCACCACTGAAAAAATGTGTATTTCTTGCATGTTTAACTATAGAATTTTGTTGTTTTTCTTCTGTTTATTTCTTGTATGAAATATGATTTATGACATGTTCTTTCTGTTACAAACATATACATTGAATTTTACTAAACATCCAGAAACTGAAGTCAAAATGTATGTTGTATTTCATTATATTCTTGGTTTGTTTATTTTCAGTGACTTTGATCATAATGTCGAACTCTCTCAACTCATTCAGCAAAAACTGGATGCCTATAAAGCAGATGAACCAACAATGGGAGAGGTGTGTTGGAACTTTTGAAGTTAAGATTGTTAGAAGAAGCATACTTACACCATTATTTTAATTTGTAATTCCTGCATCTGTAACTAACAATTGGTTTGGTTTCCAAGATAATAGTTAAAATCTTTAATTTCTCTAGTGCGTCTAATTATCTATCATCTTTAAAAACTTTTCTATAGGGGCCTGAGAAAATGAGATCACAACTCCTTATTCTTGATCGAAGTTTTGATTGTGTATCTCCACTTCTTCATGAGCTGACATTTCAAGCTATGGCCTATGACCTTCTACCTATTGAGAATGATGTCTATAAATTTGAATCTTCTTCTGGTCATGATGTGAGGGAGAAAGAGGTTTTATTAGATGAAAATGATGAAATCTGGGTAGAGCTTCGTCATCAACATATTGCGGTGGTTTCACAGTAAGCAGGTTTTTTATGTTATTGTACTTTGTGGATGTAGCAACAAATTTCATTGATCAGTGCTAGTTGGAAGATTCTAATGAAGTTCTGTTATTGTACTTCAGAATACTGTTTCAAACAACTACAGGTTAATTAAACTTGAAATACAATCCTAAAGTAATTCCTTCCCGGTGAATCATCGGTAAGCTTATGGACTTAAAATGCATTTCCCCACAGTAGGCAAAGTGCAGGTAACCCACTGTGTAGCTTCACATTAAGAAAACAACCACAATTAATTACTACTTATCACTTAAAGTATATCATTACAATTTATGAACAAAAAATAGAAAATTAGAAAAATTATAAACATGTTCTTTTGATTCAACATCTTGAAATAATGTGGTTGTGAGTTATAAGTTTGTGAAATGTTTAATTAAGATATGACTTGTGTTAAAGTTGGATAATTATTAAACATTAAAAAATAACTAGTCTGGCATTTGTGTTTTTCCACTTTCTTACTGTAAAATTGAGAAGCATGTTGGTTACCTGATTTTGCAACACTTGCACACACACACACACTTTTCTGTGGCATATTTTTAAAAGAGGAGTACTAAGGATGGCAACATTAAGTTCATGAAATGTTAGATCAACATTTGGTGCCACTTGTGAGATGATAAAATATATTATCTCATGCATCATAAATCATTGACAATGTTAAGTTACATGCATAATTAATGAGAGAAATCATTAAGATCAACAGTTTTCTCAAGTATTGTTTAGTTTCTGTCTGTTGTTATAAAAGTATGAATTGCAAGGTGTTGTTTTAAGTTAAGCACCTAAGTATTTGTTGCGTATATATAATTTTATACTCTTTGAGTTAAAATGTACATTTGGTTTAATCTTTATGAAAATAAAATAGCTTTTCTGTAGCATCTATATAAATTACCCTTTGCAATTCACTTGGTGTGTTATACCATTTACATTCTTCATATTGATACTTGGAGAGTGGGAGGGAATCTTATGACCGGAATATATTTTTCATACATGATTTTGAACAGTTTAGTATATATGGGAATTCGTCTGAATAGGTTTTGTGTTTATGAAAAGAATTTTTTTGTAATTTCTTCAAAACTGTAAAGAAGATTAATAGTTCAAAGGTTTTTCTAACAGTCACACTGAATGAGTTTCCATATGCTCTTCATACAAGTTTAAATGGCTGGATTGGACAGATTTGCTTATAACAGTGGTCTTGGTGAAATATGAAACTCAAATATATAATATCTGTTTTCCATTTTATTTTTGTAATTTTTAACTAAAAATCTTCAAGCAGAAAAAAAAGACTTCAAAACTTAGCCTGATGTTGAATTCTTAATGTTTTTTATAAGTTTATGTAAAGGAGTAGCTCCAATAAAAAAATTTGCAGAAATTAAAAAATAAAACTTTCAGTAATTTGAGCTGTATTATGTTCTGTTAATTTCTAACCCCTGAGCCCTAGTTTTTCAAACAAGTTCCTTGCAATGTTGTTGGTACATCCATTTAGAAGATGTGCTAAATTTACACCAAATATTAAAGCATTGTATGGATAAATTGGTTTCTTATTTATCTTCAATATCAGTTTTTAAATCCTTGTTGGTTTCTAAGTTTCAACTTCTAAACTTCCCGCTTTTATTTCTTCAGGAATGTGACCAAGGAGTTGAAGAAATTCATTGACAGTAAGAGAATGACATCATCCAGTGATAAGACAAGCATTAAGGATCTCTCCACCATGATCAAGAAAATGCCTCAGTATCAAAAAGAACTCAGCAAGTATGCCACTCATCTTCATCTGGCTGAAGATTGTATGAAGTGTTACCAGGGCTATGTAGATAAACTGTGTAAGGTTGAGCAGGTAAATCTCTCATTTAGTTAAATTAAAATAAATTATTCATAATACAGTAAGTACTTCCTTCAGAGTATGTTAATTATTTTACAACTTTCCGTAATTTGTTGGAATTACCATTTCTTCTATGACTTATTATCAGGTGCCTTCTTAACTACTACTTTGGTACAATACAGGTATGTGGCTCTTTCTTGAAGCAAATTATCCTACTTTTGAAAAATTTCTCACTTGTTATATTAAGAAAAAAAACTTGCTTTCTCTGGACTAGTGCTTCTACTACAAATCAGGAACTGGGAAATCTTGTGCATGTAGCTTTTACCAGTGTCTCATACTAGTTAAAATAATATTCTGTACTTATCCTAAAGTGTACTTAAACTTTTGTTAAATGTATTGATTGGTTTATTAGGCTATTGAAGGAACACTGTTGCTAAACAGTAATATAATAATTGAGTTTAGGCATGTGTATTTTGTGAAATTTCATCTCAACCTTGTAATATCTTTGATTGGAGTTAATTAAAATAAGTTTTCAACATATAATTATAATACAATTGACTTACTATAAGCAGGGATGGGGCAAATACTGGAGATCAATAATCAAATACAAATACAGATACTTCATATTTTTATGAATATTAATACAAAAGTGAATACAGGAAAAATTCTAAGTATACAAATACATAGGAATGTATTCATGAATACTTTGTCAGGTAATATGCAATAATGATAAAACTGTAGAAGATAAGATTTCAGTACTTTTATTTTAGGAAACAAACTTTTTAGAAACTGAAACAAACAAAATTTGAACAAATAATAATGTTTGTTTGTTTTGAATTGCAAAGCTACACGAGGGCTATCTGCACTAGCCATCCCTAATTTAGCAATGTAAGACTAGAGGGAAGGCAGCTAGTCATCACCACCCACCGCAACTCTTGGGCTACTCTTTTTGACCATCACATTATAATGCCCCCATGGCTGAAAGGGCGAGCATGTTTGGTGTGATGTGGATTCGAACCCATGACCCTCAGATTGTGAGTCGAGGGCCATAACCACCTGTCCATGCCTGGGCCCGAACAAATAATAACATTTCAGTAGTTTTATTTTTCAAAATGTGATAACGTTTTAGAACAAAAAATATAATTTTAGAGGAAACTTGTAGATATTTAACTGTCCATTGTTGTTTGTGAACATCAGTCTCTCAAATATCTTGTCAGTGAGGTGGCAGTGATTAGGTCTGAGGGTTTTGCCTCCAATACTCAATGGAGGGCAGAGGATGCTGGAACATTCAGGTAGCATTTGGCTAGTAGAGATAAGGTAGGAAATTTTGTTTTCATGGATCTTTGCATAATCTTGAGGGTTGCTTTCTTCAGGAATGTAAGGATCATCAAAGCAACAAAGAAATTAAAGAGCTTACTTCTTTTGCAGGGGAGAGGGGGGCTTACAGTCTTCTTTTGGTTCCATGGTTGTAAGATTATTTGTTGAGGAAACGTTCTTGACTTCTTGCTGGGTGAAATCTGTTACCTCTTCAAAAGGTGTCAGTATTTTCACTAAATCTGCAAGCACAGTTCAATCATGAAAAGTAAGTTTTAATGTACAAGTATCTAGATTATCCAACTTCTCCTGGGGAATTTTCAATAAAGACTTAATCATCTTAATTTCCGAGTTCCATCGTGTTGGTGTTACCGACTGAACTCTGGCCTCTTCCTTAAATGAATCAGTTTGCTTGCATTGATTTTTGAATGTAGGACATGATGGCTGATGCATAGGAACTTGCTTTCAGCGGTTATCCAGCTTTTTTCATGCCTTCTCTTACCACAAGATTTAGTGTGTGGTAAAAGAAGTCATGTTCAGGAAGAAATCGGAATAAATTGTCTGCTGATTTAGATTCATCCAAAAATTCATCCTCTGAGTCGCTATCTGTAGATGAGTTATCACCATCTCTCACACTAGGTAGTGTTTGTGGTTCAAATCAAGGCAAGCAGAAAGCCTTTATCACGTTGGATGCATTATCAGGTGCCAAATATGATACCTTGTTGTTAATGTTAAAATGATTTATTGTTTTCATCATATTCAGCTACAATGTTATCAGATGAGTGATGCTCCTTTAAATGCTGACATGCCAGCATAACTGTTTGCATTTTCTAATCAAGTAGAAAATGACCAATGACAAGGGTTGTATGACGAGGGTGTATGGACTTATATTTAGTTGGTTCTATACGATACAGTGCTATTGTAGGCTGCTGCACTTGGGTGGAAGTACCAGAGCCAGATATAGACTTCTGTAGCTCTGCCTCATGATTGCACTACGAACACAAAAGTGTATCTCTGTTATAAAATATACAATATAGTTTATAAGAAAATGAATAAAAAACATATAATAATAAATAAATATGATGAATATAGTTCAAAACATGAGTAATTTATTTTAACTATAGAATATAGTTTATAATAATAAAAATAATCAAAAATATATCATAATAAATAAATATCTCGGTTATATATATTAAATAATATAGTTTAACACGCATGACAAATTTAGTTTACCTATATTATATTGTATAATTTACATAGAATATAGTTCATATTAAGAAAAATTATGAAAAGGCTTACCTTCAGATGTGTCAGAAGATTAGAAGTGGTTTTTCCTGAAGTAGAAATAGTCTGCTCACAATATTTACACTTTGTCTTGATGTGACCAAATCTATCAGTAGGAAGTATGAAGTGTTCATGTACCACTGACATTTAGTAGCCATTTCGAGTGACTTGAATGGATTAATAACCATGTAATGCACTAACTTTTAAGGTAGTTGGACAATATTAATCTGATTTAATCTTCTCACCATGGGCATCCTTTACTGAGCATGTCACGATGTTTTTATTAAGTTACATTCAGAATTTAATTAAACTACTTTTTGTTCATATTATACCAATTAGTATAGCATAAAATCATAGCTAATAGTACATATTTGAATTGTATATAAGTTTAAAGTTCTTAATTTTATAAAACAATATTTTTTTAAAAAACCTGAAGTTCCCCCAGTGTGAGAAATGTGTCTTTTTCTCTAGGCATCATCTTTTCTGTAATTTACTTACCACACCTACAAGAAGTACAAAATTTAACTTAAATTACTCATTATCATGTTTTCATAGCCTTCAATTTTGTTTGGTTACATAGCCATCAAATAGAAATCCAGACCTCTCTTGTCACACCCACCTGTCACATCTTCTCTTTCAGGATTTGTCAATATTTCTCTCTGATGTTCAATACTATATTGTGTATAACAAACAGAAAGCCAAGGTTTTCATCTTCTAAATGATGTATTATATTATGTTGTTTTCTGTACAGAAAAGTGTTAATTTTTCTTTCACTACAAACTTCGTTCCCATGAGAAACTTTCCTGTGGGAAGAAAGCTTGTACTGAAAGAGGAATTAATGTGATGCAGATGTAATAATGACAGTTTAGAAATTTGATGGGAGCCTATGACTATGACTCTCTGACTATGAGAGCATAAATCTCCTAATTGGTGGTGTCATATTCAGAGGAAAATATACTACTTGGAACATACGAGCTAATACATTGAGGGTCTGATGTGGCCTACTGGGTTGTATGGCTGGCTGTAGATTGCAAGGTTCAAGTCACAGTATTCTGCAGAACATGCTCTACCTTTCAACTGCAGGGGTATTGTAACTGTAACAGTTAATTCTGCTATTTGGTTAGAAGTTGTTGTATAGGTGGCAGGTGTTACTGACTTGTCCTTCCTCTGGTTAGCAGTTTTAAGTTAAGGATGACTATGCTCGAACCTTGGGGATCCCTGAAATCAGTGTTTAGCCCAGTATTACATAACATGTCATTCATATTGAAAATACTAATACACTGAGCATTTGAAAATAGCTTATATAAGGAAGTATTTTGATGTACTATAATAGAAAGCTTCAAAACATGATGAGCAGTGGCGTATTTAATGTTGGTGTAATTGGGACTAAGCACTGACAGGCCCCTCATATTGCAAGTCCCCAAAGTAATACACAAAAAAAACTTATAAATTTATATACCTATAGCTGATCAGTATGGACAGGTCCCCTAAGAAAATTGCACCAAGTAGTTTGAAGTGTTAAAAATGCCTCTGATGACGAGAGAGCATTTTGCTTCCCTGGCTACTAGAATAGGATTTCTTGTGGTATAACATAAGTTTTTCTCTGATGTGACCTTAGATCAATTAGACTTTCTAATTTTGTTTTTAAAATATTTTATTCATTCTGCAAATCTGATTCATTCAGTAACAGTGCAGTAGAGCCTCGATTAAAAGGCACCTCGAAACAGTGAGCACCGTGTCATTAAGGACAGACCTTTTCAGTCTCTTTCTTTTTCCTACTATTTGTAACCAAAATAATCTTATCTTGCAGTAACGGGTACCTCGATATTCTGGATTAATGGTAGTGTCTTTAGTCTCGTTCTATATACAGGCACTCGATAAAGTGGGCAGTTATCTTTGTATGCCTGTATGGTATACCACTAAATTCCAAACATCTCAGAAGGATAACCAATATTCAAACACTTGCTATGTTTATTGGATCAGCTCCAAACCATATACTGTAATAAAGTTTTTACAGATTCAAAGTGCAATCTTATTACTCTGGGGAATTCTTGTTGTAAACACTGTAGGATATATAAGCTGATAAATTCCACATCAAAGTTCTCGGAGCAGGGGTCAAGTCAGCTTATTTTTGTGCACGTGCTTTGTCGCTCTCGAAAGTATCATATTACGGTGTCACTTAAACAGTCTGATGACACAAGCAGTGATTTTGTTGCTTTATTTTCATCACATTTCTACTTCAGTCTTTGACAGTAAAATAAACACAGAAAATGAATATAAAATATTTAGTAGTTCAAACTCTGACGAGAAGTACTTTGGAACTTTGTGACCAATAATAAAGGGAAAAGGGCACAGCTAATCCCCTCCCTAAGACCTCCTGTTGACGTTGCTCCATGTCATGGCAACATGCAACTTACAAATACCTGTTTTCTGCATACACCAAACAAAATGGGTGGGGCTTAAAATTCAGAAATTTAGTACAGTCAATATAGAATCCAGCTTTGCATGGTTTCTTTTTTATATTAAGGGTACCTTGGTATAGAGAGCATTTGGATGCAGTCGGAAGGGTGCCCTTAATTTTGAGGTTCTACTGTAGTTATATTTAAAAACTTTCATTGCTAACTTCTTTTGGAAAGGCTAACTCTATCTGGCTAACCATTTTTTGAGAAGAGAAATGATTTTAAACTGTCTATTTTATCACAATAATACCTTCAGTGTTTCCAGTAATGAATATTCATGTACATATGTAGGAATGCTTTACATGATCAGAAACGAATATAAACACAATATCTTTTGTAGCATTCCACTTGGTTTAGTAGGGTATTTCTTTTTATTGGTTGTGGCATGGCCACCAAGTCATGTTCTTTGAGTCCACCAATTAGATATGTAGCAGGATCAATCTTCTGTGTCCAAGGGCAAGCCGCAGTTTGGAGTACTTCCTCTTCACTATCAGAGGAAGATGGGGAAGGGGCAGCTTCTGTCTGTCCAAATTGAGCAATAAGAATGTTTTTTCTGGATTTTCCTGATTATACAAGATATGCGAGTTGACCATGCAAAGTTCAAACATATACAAAACAAATTACTTTGTCTACTTGATTATTTTCCATGTATCCAAGGATATTATTTTGCCATTTGATCAAGTTTGTCAATGCTGGACATGTGTCTTTGTAATCCAGCACACAAGCTGGTGTTTGGATGAGATGCTTGTCCTTGTCTTTCTTGCAAAAATTATCTATCCTGGAATCATGAAGGATGGAGGTCGTTTTTACTGGCTGTTTGTTTTTCCACACTATCATGTTTCTATATCAACAAAAAACCACCTGACCCTTCTGCAGTCTGTTGGCTTCATGCCACAGATCATGAGGAGCACCTTGGTTCAGTCTCAGAGTTCCACACACATGAATTTTTCATTCATCTATCAGAAAAAAATTGCATAGGGCTACACTGTTATAAAATAATTGTCCATGTATTCCTTCTAGACAAACCCAGTTATAAGTTCACATTTCTAGTGACAGATGGTACAGCATGTAGATTACTTTAGTGTGGGGAAAAAAAAATTAAGATTCTCTTAGTTAGCTACTGGGACCATGCATCTTGTAGATAGCAGTGGAAGTGTTAATTAAACAATGAACAAAAATATTTGTATTGATTTTTTTAGGGAGGGCTTGCATTATATCTAGATGTGCCAAGTATGATCTTTCACAATGAAAATATGTAAACCACTTGTATTGAGAAAAATGCTATTGTAAGTGTGAATTTGGCTTGGTAGTTTGCCACTAAAATTATCTCTGTGTATATTACAGTCTGGGTAATAGTATTTCTATCCACATACATTCGTATTTACAAAATAGTAACAGTTAGCCTTTCTTTTTTAGATTAATTAAACTTTCAAGAATCAGTTTTATTGTTAAATTTACTTCTTTTTTTTTTCTCTTCATGACCGATTTTTTTTCTTCTCTGTAAAATATTTGTTTCTGTAAGTAATGACTTTTACAAATATACATACAATATTTTTTAGAGATTTTAGCTTTACATTAAACTGGGAGTTTATTTCCTCATGTATATCTTATTTCAAAATTAGGACTTGGCTATGGGTACTGATGCAGAAGGCGAAAGAATTAAGGATCCCATGAGAAACATTGTGCCCATTCTCTTGGATGCTAATGTCACTACACTAGACAAGATTCGGATTATATTGTTGTACATAATTTCTAAAAATGGTTTGTTTTCCTTTTATTTTTGCACATCATCTACCATTTTAATTTTAAACCACTTATGATGCTTAATCATAATTAATAAATAGGCACAGTTTCTTACATTAAGTTCATCAAACTATGATGATATAATTATAGTATTTGAATTATATTTTGGGTATTTTTGTCTACATAGTTTGAAGTTTTATAAGTGTATTATTATAATGAATTGGAGGTTTATAAATTTAAAGAAATGGGCATAAAGATTCTTCTGGTTTATAAATAATGTTTTGAGCCTTATTTTCAGATAGTTTGACTTGGAAACAGTCTTGGTTGAACTCTGGGAAGCATACATCTCAGTAGACACAAACTTTCTTACATAGTTTCTCAGAAATTTGAATAACAGTGTAAGCATGAATGACAATAATCCACAGAGTTTGTCTTTTAAACATAAAAAAAAATATATTTAATTTTTAATTATTGAACTCATTTATTTCTGTAAATTGTAAGAAATATTATTCAGAGATTAAAGAACTCCTAATTTCCTTGCTTTCCTACTTCTTTTAAAATAATGTCCATTTTTCTCTTTGTAATTTTTATTGTTTTTGTATGTAAGTTCAAATAAGAAGTGATCAGGAGAAAACATTGCTGATTTGACTGAAATCTAATGAGAAAACTCATCATGACTGCAACTAGTTAAATACATTGTGTGTATCTATGTTTATGCAAGCCTTCCATTGATGTATGTCTACTTTGAAATTTGGCAACAATGCTATACCTGAAGTTGGATCTCAGAATCGTACCATAAAAGATAATGTCAATGCCTTGCTGATCTCATTGCTCTTTTCATTGTAAATTCTACTCCAACAATAATGTTATTGTTTGTATAGTAATGTATTGTTTGTTGAATATTCTGATTTGAATTCCTGACACTATGTTTATATTATTAGCCAGTATTTATAACTCTTTATAAGATATATCTAATGTTTTTCTGGTAGAGCCACTTCTATCTGGGATTATCAAGATTGCAGTTCTAGAGAGGTGGGGGGTCATTGCATTAAGTTCATAATTGTTTAACCTTTTCAGTAGTCTCGTGCATTTGGCTTTAAAGGTAAATTTTTGCCTACTCATCTTGCATATAAACTTTTATCACTAAGGTATTTTGAGTTACATAAGAATAAATAAATGTTTTAATTTTCAGGAATATCAGATGAAAACCTAGCTAAGCTGGTCCAACACGCCCAGATTCCAGCTGTGGAGAAGTGTATCATCACGAACATGGCAAACCTCAATATCAATATTGTAACTGATGTGAGTAGTAGAAAACTTTAACTTAATGATATTAGACTAGAATTCTTTTGTTACAGTATGACTAGTGTTAAAAGAAGATAATGTGGTTGAAAATTTTATGACAAACAATCATAAGAATAAATAAAAGGTTTACATGAAAATTATTAGAAGTTTTTGTTAATATGCAGATTGCAAAAAACACATTCTGTTGAGTAATATATCTGTTAGTATAATCTTCTTTCTTATTTGATTGGTTTTCAAGAAAATTTCCAGCATTAATTTCCAAGTCCTGCAAGCCTCTTGCACAAGTTCCTTCATAATTTAAAATAATTCAAGATTATGTAAGCCACCTAAATTAGTTTCAAGTTATCCAATGTCAACGTTTTTTTAATTATTTGTTTAGCTCAAGCTAAATGATACATATGATAATACTTATTAAGTTCAAAGCTATCTTTACACATAGGGAAGCAGAAAACGAACGTATCAAGCTCCAAGAAAGGAACGTATTACAGAACAGACCTATCAAATGTCACGATGGACTCCTGTTCTTAAGGATATCATGGAGGTATGTCTTTGCTTTTTCTAAATGTATTATACGCTTGTTTTTATTTTCCTCCTGGTAAGGAGTTCGTGTGGATGTGTCTGTTTTTCTGTAGTACAGATATGTCTCTATTTTCTTACCATTAAGGATAACATGGAAGTGGGTCATTATTATCTTGCTATTAAGTATATCAAGGTGATGTGTTTGTATTTTCCTCTTTTTTTTTTTTTAAGGATTGTATCCAGATGTATTTTTACAGTTTATCTTAATAACTGTTGGGGTATTAAATATAAAAGAAAAAAATTAAATTATTTTAAAAAATTGCCTTAAAGTTGAATATATAACACAAATGTATATCAGGTAATGAACATGATGAAATGTCTTTTTAAAAATACTCTTAGAAGAATGTTTTTAATGATCAGATGAGCTAGAGGCATGACTGGTAGCTTTTGAAAAGACAAATCATTCTTTATCAGAAACATTAATTGAGGTGTTTTATATCACTTACATTTTGTTCATAATTTGGTGGTTTCTACAGGATGCTATTGATGATAAATTGGATAGTAAGCACTTTCCCTTCCTAGCTGGTCGGGTGGCACCATCAGCATATGGACGTCCAACTCCTACGAGGTAATCATGAAGAGGGTTAAAAAATGTTAATGGTACTAATAACACCCTTATTCAATATTTCGGTCAACAAATGTGTTAATGCCTTTATGATTGGTAGGTGTTTTGAAGATGTACACTTATTGTTTAGTAACTCAATAAAGATATTTGGACAAACAATTTTCACCATTGAAAAGTCTTCATTAAATTCATTTTATGTTATGAAATTTTTTGTTCTTAAACTAGACACCAGGAATTTAATTTGGTAAATCAGTACTACCTGAAGCAATGGGGATTACAATTAGATAAATTAGTAACTTTTGGAATTACCAAGTCATTTGAGCTGGATAGGTTCAACTTTACTTCAACCATTTGGTACAGAGGACATTCATGAAAATTAAGTATTGGTTTGGGATTTGGGAGGTGATTGAAATTCTATAAATGTTTTGTACTAGCAGCAAATATGTAATATAATTTGTTTTCAGGGAAAGTTACTATCCTCTAGTCAAAAATAAGTAAAACACTTCAATAGTTGTGAGTATCCTAGAATGCAGTAAAACTTCTATATATAATTGTTGTTGTTTTTTTATCAAATGCTGAAGTTACATACATTGTGTAATCAACTCCTGTAGTTCCATCAGAATGTCCTTGAACGTTATGCATATAATTGTTATGTTATGGAAGTAGATAGATTCCAAAGGGAAGTCTTCTCAACACCCACTGCTCTTGATGTTTAATATTTTAAAGTTGGTGTGTAATCAAACATCAGTGGAATATTCTTTAGCTATTGCATGTCTACACATTCTTGAAATATAGTGTCTATATATATCTCAAGAAAGTAGACATAGTTTTGTATTGATGGATTCTCTGTTTTGCCCAAATACTTTTTTTTTCCTCTAACTCTCATTTTTTGTTGGCTTTTACCTTTCATAATGGTGCCTGCAAAGCTAAATGGCAGAATTCATGTTTCTGGACAACTTAGGTGCCCTCATCCTATTGCACATACATACACTCTTACTTTTACATTATCACTTATTGAAATACAATATGATTTTTTTTCCCTTGGGAAGTGGATATGTAAAAGCCATAACTTCCTTATCCTTGCAATGGATTATCTAATTTTTACTAAACTTGCTTCAATTATTTTTTCATTAATGGAGTGTATACAATATCTATATTACAGAAGTCAAACTATTTCCTTTTTTGGAAGAAACAAAATAGAAATTCAAAATGATGACCATCAGCTTAATTATGAACAGTGTATTCCTTCTTGTGAAAAAAGTAATTCTTTCAGAACATATTGAATCAATCAAACTATAGCTCTGAATTTGAATGTATTCAAGTTCTACATGGTATAACTCTCAATATACTGTAACAGATTTATTAAATATATTTAATTAGTAGATGGTGCTTCTAAAATACACTAATTTCAGCTTTGTTATTCATTTGATTAAAGAACTGTTGAACAAAAAATATTACCTCTTTAGTTTGTTTTGGAGTAGTTTATTTTCAGTTGATGCATTGAGATTTGTATTAAACATCTAATTTTAAAATGTTTTTTAATCAGTAAGTTAATGTAAGAAAATCCTTTTTTTTTTTCTAGTTCAGTACACTAGACAACATAGTAGTAAGCCTATATGAAAGGTCAAAGAAAAGACAAGAGTAAGACATAATCATTCATTAAATGTTTTTAGTAGCATGTTGATTTTATAAAAATATATCCATATGTCAAACAATTTGATAATTAGTTTTACTTTTCCTGGTTAATTAATTGTTGAAAAATAAGAATGAATAATCTCATTAGGAGATGTGTAAACATTTATAGCAAATTATATTAAAAATGTTTCTTATTGAAGCTTATTCTATTTCTTTTATCTGCTGTTTGTTAAATTCTTGTTTGCATCTTTGAAAATCTCCAGTAATGCAAAGTTTAGTCGAGGAGAAAATATTCTTGATATTAAAGAGCATTTCTCAACAGTTAAAAATTGGAAACTGGGTAAGAGGCAAGTGTTATTTTTACTGAGAAATAAGATGTTTATTGATTCAATCACATCTTGAGTATTCTGCAGTAGAAAAATTTGTTTGCTTATATTTATCGGATTTTAAAAATATTTTTTGCAAATATATTTAAAATGATTCAGTTTCTTAAACTATTATTTTTTTTTCAAATCTAACGTATTTTTTATGAAATAGATAAGTTTTCATGCATTAGTTTTTCAATGGATTTATGAATTTTTTTTCATTATAGTGTTCGGTATGGCCATTGGCACAAAGATAAAAATACACCAAATGTCAAGAATGTCCCCCGTTTAATTGTTTATGTAATTGGAGGAATTACATATTCTGAAATCCGCTGTGCATATGAAGTCACTAAACAAATGAAGAATTGGGAGGTTATCATTGGTAAGATCTGAGATTAATGTGTCATAGCTTTTAAGACTTCAGTTTTTCCATTAATTCAAGTATCAAATGCCTGTAACTGTAATGAATGTCACTATGATATTTTAGTTAAAGTAATACCAGGTAAATGTTTAAAACGATCTGTAAGAATGACAACAAAATAAAGCACACGGGTTTTCTGAGTTAGTAGTTATTCTTTCTTTCTTTCTTTCTTTTTTTTTTTTTTTATTATTATTATTATTATTACAAGATTCTGTTTGTCTGGAAATTCCGAAGGTGGCTGCCATAGACAGCATCTGTCTTCAGGCTTAACTGAGAGTTAAAATCATGCCACAGAAAGTAAACTTTTAACACATAAAGCTGTGTATGTGTATATATTTTATTTTGTTTCCTTTTATTTTTAAAAATTGTTCTAAACTTTAACAAGAGCTTAAGTTGAGTCAGAAGCTTCTATAGAAATAAATGTGTTGTGTGTGTGTGTGTGTTGTATAGAGAATGAAAGGTAAGTGTAACAGTATTTTTCTGCTCTAAGAAAATAGTTATTGGGATTCTTAATATACATTTTGTGGCTACAAAGTAACAATGAGTAAACTCAATGGTACATGTTATGGCATAAATTTCACACAATAATACAAAGAAATTGAAACCGTAATTATTTAGTGAAGTGCATAGTTTTTGAACTTGAAAATGCAAAAGTAAGTACCTATTAATACAACTGATGTTTTTCATATACATGTAAGTAAGTAAGGTAATGCACGTTATTCAACAATGTCTTAAAACAATCCAGTAAATATTTCCAGTGGGAGCAGTAAATGAATTATGAGTTTTAAATAAAGAATCGAGATAAAAGAGGGAGCCAGACTGGTTCTGAACTTGAAAATATGAAGTTTGTCTGGGTAGGCCATGTGTGGCCTGTAGTATGTGTGTCAGACTGTGAATCTAAGAGTTTAATTCAGTGGTCAGCAACCCTTCAAAGAAAAATTCATTTTGCTGTTTTTGTCTAAGACCAAAACATTTCGAGAGACACAATATGCCCTAATAGTCTAACCTAAGAAAAAAATATAAAGGTCCTTCAGTGGGACAGCGGTAAGTCTTTGTATTTACAATGCTAAACTCAGGGGATTGATTCCCCTCAAAAAAATGTTGAGATTAAATTTTTAACAACCACTTGGCCTGAAAGATTCTCAATAACAGTGCAAATGGCTCGCGAGCGGCAGGTTGCCAACCCCTGGTCTAGTTCATGTCCCATTAAAACAAAATTTTGTTTTGTGCTTGAGAAGTGTGATAGTAAAATCTCACAATTTGATTAGAGTAGCCCAAGAGTAGCACTTGGATGTTGTTGACTACTTGCTTTCTCTGTAGTTTGTTAATTCAATATTTGTTACCTGAAAATCGTTATTAATACACTAAATTGATTTAAGCGCAAAACTGTAAACATCCATGTAGTTGGTTACATAGGTTAAGTATTCTCAGGACTATTCAAAAACACCAAAAAATATGTAAAGTTTAGTATTTTTGATAATTCTGAGTAGGAACTGATAATCTGTAGAATACATTTGTTATGTAACACTATTTTTCGTATTCATTAGTACGTACTGTATAATTCTTGTCTTTTGTTTTAGTGTTTAAGAACTGTTAAAATATAAATAGTCTGTATTATTGTTCAGTAAATTGTTTGGTTTTAAAGTTCTATGTCATACTTTCCCTGATTGATTCATACCTTGATTCATTCTTATTGTAGGTTATTTCAATTTCTATTCCAGGATCTGACCACATACTCACACCTGAAGGATTTCTCAGTGACCTTCGTGACCTTGGTAGCTAATGTAATTGAAGTTTATCAGTATATTTTGAAAACTTAGTTTATTTTCTCGATATATCACAAGCTAATCACTAGGTCTGGATCCCACCCTAAAACAAAAAAATAGAAGGGAAAAATTCTGTAGCTTTAGATTGTTTTTTTTTTGGTACTAGAAATATTGTGACAATGCAACAAAAAATAGTGCAAACGTTTTAGTTATTACTTGATAGGATAGATATCTTTAATATTATACTTTCAAGTTTTGATGCCTTCACTGTGTGTGTTATTTGATCTCAATATATATATGTATTATATATCTGAATAGTCTTAGTAACAACCATTAGCATCTTTAAGATGTTAACCTTCAATCTGTGCATGTTTGAAAACAGCGACAAATGTTTGTTTCTTGGTAATTTAGATGTTGCATGTTAATGATTTTTCTATTAATGGAAAATACATGTCCAAGCTATTGATGTTAAGGTAAGACTTTAAAATAAGTCACAAGCACCATTTCATAAGTTTCTTTTTGAAAAAAATTATCTTTTCTTTTTAAAAGGAATGATGTTTATTTTTATTTTTTAATACGAATTTGTCTTACTATTGAATAATAGTAATCAAAATAAGTTTTAAAGCAGATGTACATTCTTTTGTGTGTAAAAGATCTTGAACTTTCTGATTCACAAGAGAAGATTCCATTTTAGATTCTAACTCCAAGAGTTCAATTAATGGAATTTAAAAAACTATATTGTTGAAAACAAAAGTACCCATCTGATGAAACATTGTATTATAACCTGCATAAGAAAGAACATAAGAAAAATATTTTTAATTAGCTGTACTCATTACTGTGTTGATTTTTATTTTTGTACTCAGTAGGTAGCTTGCTGTTATTAGAAGTTAATAACAATAAATTTAAGGTTTAATGTTTCATTTTTTTTTAATAATTATGTGCTTATGTGTTATATGGTTCCACCAACTGCTATATTATTTTTGGTGAAAAAAAAGAAGAAAAACCATTTAAAGTGTAAATTTTAAATTACATAATGTAATCACTGATGGTTAAACTCATAATCAGCCAGCTGTACATATTTTCATTAATGTTGGAAGTTTTGTCTGTGAAAACTAGTTATTTTGAATATGTAAAAAAATTAAAGCTTATAATTTTCATTTATACACAGATATTAATAACTCTCACTTTTGAATGAGTTTAAAGTGTATAACTTTCATGTTTTCATAACCTTTAAGCCTTGTAGCTGAAATATTAATCATTAAATCTGTACTTGTAACAAACCCATTCTTGGTTGAGTTGGAAAGGTTTTGTTACCCAATATATATATATATATATATATATAATGTGCATATGTTACACATGGTTCTCATGTTTGCTTCAAGTCTTGTTTTGTTTTATTGTTGTTAAGTTGTAAATGCTGAAAAGTTATTTCCATGCTTTGCTTTTCCCAAAAATGTTTTGTGATTTTCATAACATATAATACCATTGATATTGTTAAACTTCAGAGCTTCTTCATAGTATGTGTGCATTTCTTAATCTTCAATCATTAAACTTTTGTAAAAACAATTTATATCTCCTGAAGTACACACAGTTCTTTCCTTAAAAAACATTTATAGAATTATACATGAAATGTATCAAATTTCATACACTTACTGTTAGAATGTGGATTGTTCATTAGTTATTCAATTATTAAATATGATGCTTCTATTCTGCTTGCTACAACTGAAAGGAGTGGTATGATATGTTGTTATTTTTTATTATTATTCAGGGTTAATGTTGTATGTATCATTATGTAATGGCTGTTGAAAACTGGTATATAACTATGCATAATCTATTTATTTTATCAGGTTGTTTTATAAATCAGTGCCCTGTCTTAGCATTGCAAATTTAGGGTATCAGTAAATTGTACAGTTGAAATTTATTGTTGTATATCAAATGTAAATGAATGTCCTGTCTTAGTATCGCAAGTGTAATGTATAAAGAAATTATACAGGTGAAATTCACTGTTATAATTATATATCACAACTGATATTATAAAGTAATTTTTGTTATAAATATTTCCAGTGAATCAGTTTGTTTTTCTACATAATGTTTTAGTTAATAATTGTATGTACTGTAGTGGAATGTATTGTCATCACTCAGAGTATTTTGGGGTATCGGTATTGTGATTAATGTTCTGAGAAATTGAAGGGTGAACAAAAGCATCAGTCTGTGTACAATAAGGCTCTAGACTGAGACCTATTTGGTCTATGATATGGTCTGTCTGTATGACATTAATGTGGTTGAAGAGCCTAATATGACTTCTCTCTCTCTCACTATGATAGGTTTTGAGACCCTGTTTATATTATCTTAAGTGTTTGGCTGGCTGAACCTAAGTGTGGGAATATTATTCGTATTTTTAGCTCCCTAGAAATATAAACGATTGAAGCCACGTCTAAATGGCTTTGTAAGTTTAAAACATGTACAATTTTATAGACGTCTCAGTTGCATATAAACATATGTAATGTCTATATAAATACCAGATTCAGACAGTTTGACAGATGGGACATGGGAAGAGTAATTAATCAGTCGTAAATTTATTTTGGCACTTTGATTGTCCCAAACTTTGGGTCCATCTCTACAGTTGCTGAGATGTAGGCTTTATAAAAAACACCTGCCTAATTGGGTTGCTTTATTCGCTTGTCCTCAGACTGGTTGTGTGGAAAGAGAAACGAACAGATTAATAAAATGACCAGGTACAAAGTTTTTGGTGGGCTCAGTATTACCATGGACGAGCAAGAGGTGTACAAACTCTTGAAAACAAGTTACAGGGAGCTGAAAAAAAACAAGCACTACGTATTATATATTCGGAAGCGGGAATCATCATGCAGACTGATTGGATTGGTCTGGGTGCACTCAGACCCAGTCGTGATTAAGACACTGGGATCAGTTACGTTCTTTGGTATTAATCAATATTTTTCATAGATAGGCAGTGAATAACAGACATGATAAAAAAAAAATTAGTCTAATATTGAGTAATATAGGCTTGTAACGATAGTTTTTCACCTTGAAATATCTTAGCACACTTGGTCTTTGATCCTCTTTAAAGATGTTATTCTAGAGGTAAAGAGTGAAGCAAGATATAAATTTTTGTTTGTGTATTTTTGCACTTGTGTAACAGACTTTTGTAAGGTGGTGGACGCAGATGAGATATGAAGAGTTCGTCAAACCTGCTGCCCCCCCCCCCTCTAGAGAATAGTGCATCATATGATTTATATAAAAAATAAGGGCTAAACTTTGGAAAGAATATGGTAGAAGTTATATGAATATATCTATTCACTTTAAAACACCTAGATAAATTTTAAGTTAGCCACTTCCGACCGTATGTTTTCGGTATTTTGAATTGCAATAAAACGTACTGTAATTGTATGAGCTTGAAAAGCTAGGTCATTTTTCGTGTAGTTAAGGGTGACGAAATTTCACTCCGTGTGCCTAGAAGATGGGGGGTTCTAAATTTGTTGACAACTGGGGCTCAGCTTTCTCAGATATACTAAGACCAACCCTGTAAAATCCCCATGAATAAAATCGCGAGTCAATCACTACTTTATCTGCTATTTTAAACCTCGTGTTTCTGATGTTAAGATACTTTTAGAAGTATTTGTAGTAGATGAAGTGTTAATTATTATGCAAGTGACTTTGAAATTATTTGTACTGTCATAGTCAGTATATGTTCAGGCTTGATGTAGTAAATTAACAAAATTATATTTTCCAAATACTTCTTGTTATATTCATAGATATACAAGTCATTCCCCGCATGAGCGTACACGAAAAATAGTGAACTGTAGAATCATAAAAGTTTTGAAGTTCCTGTTGCCCATTGACACACATTTCGTGAACTTCCATGTGGAGCGTGACTTTTGAAAAAACAAAGAAACAAAACTGTATTATATTGGTTTCATTATAGAGGAAAAATATTCTGGAATATAGGATGATTCATAATTCGCAAAACTTTTTCGGAGCATTGCAATAACTATAGGGTATATGGAGGCTACTGTACATTGTAAAAACAAGGAACTGAGTGGAGATTGATATCCAAAGAAAAATGTATGTGACAGAGACGTTGTGATGCGCCGTTTGGCCACCAGAGGGTTGTTTAGGTAAAAAGGATTGGGTACCTCAATACTCGCAGAAGAAGGGACGTTAAACATCATGGTCTTCAGGGATAAAATTGATTTGTGAGTCGTGACCGCCCTCCCCATCGATTTGGAATGATGCCACGTGCGAGCATAAGTAATTGAAGGCGCGTATAATGTTTGCTTAAACGTTCTGTACTGATTATATACATTATGTACACATTTTTTTACGCTCTGGTGGGTCTCTTAGTTGGCAGTGGACCTCGGGGAAATATCCCCGCCAATGGTGTTAAAGCTTGCAGAACTCGTTGAACTAACTTTTGCTGCATGTGAAAATGGACTTAACAGTACAGCAGCTACTACTGTTTTTTGCTAGCAAGCACCATGACAGAAACACAATTCCAATACCCTTAGTATCTAGATTAGTGGAACGATTCTTCAGACCAGAAGCAGAGCAGTTGGCGGTGCGTCACAGTCTTCGTCATAGATATTTCCCCTTTGCATATCATCCTCCTTCCTTATCATTCATTTTTCACAAAACCCCTACAATGTTACGTGAATATGACTTATCATAGTTCTTGTATGTGATAGAAAAAACTCGTGCTTTATAATTTTCGCAAACATATGTAATATATTAAAGTTTTTTTTATCATCTAGTTATTAAATTATTTAAAAACAAATGTGAAATATTTTTCTGGGGCAATTCAAAATTTTACTCCTATAGATGTTGGAAACAATTTTATGAGATTATTGTGTTATGTGACAAAAAATACTAAACATTTGTGCGTGGTAGACTTGTGGTGCATAAATCTGTAGATTGAAAATATTATATTGTCATGAAACATTGTTGTTAAATGTAAAATTATTGCAATGTTAATTTTCACGTGCATTGATTTTTAGATCAACAAACAACCATTTATGTTGTCTAGTATATCACGGACGTACTGTCCCACGTCACATGCTGATCCATCATCGGCCAGTCACTTCATTCTTTAGGTCCTAGTAAAAATTATGAAGGCTTATCGAAATGTACTTGGAAGTCAGCTAAACAAGAAGAAAACTAGAAGTTTTCATGATTGTCTACTATATATCTTTACAAATAAATAGCCTCCCACTGGTACAGTGGTAAGTCTGTGGACTTCTAATGGCAGTTACCGGGTTTCGATACCCGTGGGCTCAAATAGCTCATTGTGTATCTTTGTGCTTAACTAGAAACAAACAAATAACATACAACTTCACTGAATGGCACAACTTAATTATTAAACCACATTCCCATTATTTAAAAAAAAATGAAGGCATTGAATAAAACAGTAGTTCACTAGCGAACATGAACAATATATATATATATATATACACGTGTGTGCGTCTTGTATTAATAATAGCACTTTATGGTAGTATCAACTCTGAATAAAATATAAACTCGCTAATTCGGTAAAATAAGTATTTGAAATTGGAACTTAAAAATGTAATTCAGTAAATCGTTGAAAATATATATCTGAAGGTGCAAATTCGTAGTTTGTTTGTTCTGTATTTTAACTTTTAAGCCGTTCTTGGATTAACAGGAAATATTCTAGAAGGTTCCAAGACGTCTCTACGAAAGTAAGATTTATAGAACGATTTTGAGACACACTCATGGCCGTAGCTAGCTCTAAGGTAACCGAGGTCTGGACCTCGGTTAAAATTGGAAATTAAAAGAAACATTCTATTTAATTCTATATTCATATGGAAAAGGTATACAATATGCAAGGCTGAGCCTATGTACTTGTCCGTATTTGGTACAACTATGCAAACAGTATCATTGCAAAGATATCACTACAGAAATCGGTTGGAGCTAAAGTGCTCTTCACAAGTACTTCAAAAACATGACGATAAATAAAAGTTTCTAATCTGTATTTGTTTTAGATGTCCATACTCCCAAGTTTGTTATTGCTCTAGCATTGTGTTTGAGCTGGATTGGATTTGCAAGTGTGGGTTATGATTTTAGCTCGCATCATTAAAACTGTGAATTTCAGCGAGAACTTAAAGATTCGTCCATTGTCAGAAAGAGTGTATGATGAATTATGGCATCATTCATTTGATAATATCCACCATTTCTAGTTTCACTATCTTGTACGTTTTTACAAATATAAATGCTAAACGAATGACGTGCTAGAACTAATGAATCCTAGGGTTCATGTTTCGCACTACTATAAAAATGTCGATCAAATCCCACTTCTTCCAAACAAGAACAGCTCAAGAGTTGGTAGTGGGTACTTTTAACTAGCTGTCTTTTGCCTAATCTATCAGTTCAAAATTAGAGATGGTTATTCGCAGCTAACCTGTGTAGCTTTGCGTGAAAATTCTGAAACACCCCCTCCCTAAAAATCGTTATCGTTACAATAAAAGGATTAAAGTGCAAAACTTTTAAGCATTAATGTAGTTAGTTTATACAAATTCAGTATTATCATAACCAAAGAATACAAATTCGAAAATAGAATAATAGTAAAATTAAAATTTCAATAATTTTTCTAGTTTTATTCATCTTTAACCGTCTTCCAAACTATTTAAAAACAGTTACCAATAATTAAAGTTGTATTATTGACTCGTATTGTTAAAAAAACAAAAAAACTTGTCCCCCATCTTACTCTGTCACTAAGGATTACAAACCTCGACTATTCTTTTAAATGTGTGTTCCAATTAAGAATTTGGGGAAAAAAATCATTGAGAATATATTGTTGCCTATCGATAAGAAGCTAACGTAATAGTTCTGTAGTATTTATGTAGCAGCGAATGCGTATATTTCTGGTTGATTGTTGATAAATTTCTGTGTAGGCCAAACTTTTATACGGGTTAAAAAACAACTTAAAATGTTAAGTATGGTTTAATAAATGAACAATGGAATATAGGTAACGTTAATATAGTTCTTTATAAAAGATGATGACCTTTATAGTTTTGCCACTAAATTTTCTTGATAGTTATATTTGGGTATATGTTCGTCAGTCATTTAGTTGATTGTAATTTTAATGCAAAATATAAATATTAGACACATCAAACGAGGCTTCCTTGACCAATATGAATCATTTTTTGCACCCTTTCCCCACAAGTTTTAAATATAGCATAAAACAGAACTTCTATACGTATTAAAACAAAATCTAACTATCTGTAGAGTGAGAACTCCACAATCACGCTTAATTCCTAAACTTTTTGGAAACTTTAACGAAAATAAAATTCGTTTCCTATTATCCGTTTCAACAATCTGCAGGAAAACAGTAAACCGTTTATAGTTGTTGTTTTGTTTTTTTAAGGTTGTTGAAATATGTAAAATGGAAGTCAAGTTCTTCTTTTTGACCTCTTTGGCACTCTGCACGGTCACGTGAAACCTGTTCAAACAATATCGTTACTTTGTAATTTGTGATGAAAAAAATCCTTATATTTCATTTCACCTAATCTTGAATGTTGTGCCGAGAATAGAGTTTCTTGTTAAAATTCGTAGATACAATAAAGAAAATGTTGAGTAATTACAGTTATTTCGCAACCATGGGCTGTGGAAGCCTCTATAAACCGTCATGGCGCTTGAATCGTACCAGATTAAGATTGCTCCACTTGTGGCTGACAGTGAAACAAAAGTTTCACTTTATTTTAAGAAGACGTGTAATTAATTTTGGTCCTTTGAAAGTGAATATAAGGAAATTTCCAGAGAAATGAACATAAATGTAAGAAGAAAATCTTGACATTGCAATCTCAAAACGGTTATAATAGTTGAAGGAAAGAAATGTATATGGTATACATATATAATCTTTGATTTTCCATGGAAATCCTTGCTAGATTACGGACGTTAACATCACTACATGAAAATATCAACTTTGAGAGCCAGGACCATCCAGAAGTAGACCTGCAACGTGTTGTACCCCAGCCGTAGTCGGCAAAGTGCGGAATCTTGTAACAGGAGAGAATCAGCAGCAATAGCTGCCCACATGTCTCGGGCAACAGTAAGCAACATACTAAAGAATAATCTTTATGTAGAAAAACGTTAAGGAACGTATAAACAAGTTTCTTCAACAGCATATCCATTGAAGTGTCATATACCTCAAGCAGCTGGAGAAGGAAAGGGTTGTTCATGTTATTCCATAAGCACATATGCTGGTCAAGTCGTGAGACATGGCACCTATGGATTTTTGAGCAATTGGACTGTTTAAAATGGGAATTGGGAAACAGTCACCCATGTAAACTAAGTGGCTTATGGAAAACATGCAGAGAAAAGTGTGCGCTTTGAAGATGACAGCCTTATGACAGAATATTTTGCAATAGAAATTTTACTATTGTTAAGATTCACTGGATTGAGTATAACTGAATGTGAAAATATGGTGTAGGCTTCAAAATAATATTAATATAACATACTCAATCTCTGTATACTATAATTTCAGATAATAATAATATATCAGTAAGAACTCTTGAAATAAATATTTTATACAATGCCACACAATGTACAAAACTAAGTAAAGGTTTCTGCAAATTGGTTATACAACCATTATGTTCTGTAAGGCCACCGTCATATCAATATGATGATACAATCACTGGTTACAAATATACAACTGAACAATGAAATTACATAAGGTCACTTATTACAATAACTACATTTCTATCACAGATAAATGACCACACCAGCTTGTAGTGCTTTTAATAAAGTAAGATGTATCACAAGCTAACAGAGAAAGTTTTATATTTAGGCCTTATGAAGTGAGTACTTGAAGTCATCCTCAATCAAATTGTTTCAATGAGGCACCAGAAAAAAATGCATACTGCAACACACTTTGTATCTTTATACATTTATAAAAACTGTACCTTATAATTATTATTATTTTTTTTATAACCTTTATATAGTCTCTCACACTAATATTAAACTAGTGGTGAACATAGCTAAGTGTTGTAGTAAACATATGAAACATTTTAAAATTCAAATAGTACTTGTACAGGAATAATACATAAATAACTTTCCAATCACAAACTTAAATATCATAAAGACAAAGTTTTTTGAAATAATTTTACCAACTGTTTGTTCACAACTTTAATTGTTTGCAACACTTTTGGAGAATACCTCAGTATGATTTACAAAAAAGAACAAAAATTCTGAAGTTTGGATTGTAATGAATAGGCCAATTACAAGCTTCTTCTCCAAGCACAAAGCTTACTTTGCATATCTTCTCATACATTATACAGAAATAAATCAATATCTATTATAAACATCTTATAGGAACTCTTGTAATTAATGATTGATTTGTTTTTAAGTTCTTTTTCCAACACATGTTGTAATACCATTAAAACCATAGGTGTAATGCTTGATCAAATAAATTTCTTTATATTCTCACATACTTAAATTTTGAGAATAACTCATTTCTGAGCACAGTTGTTACTAATGCTCTTCTTGATTTTACCTATTTTTTTGCACTTACCGGTTGCAAGGATACTTGTTAAATGTTTTAAGTCTATCAGAAATATTTAAAACATTTTTTACACCATTCTGACATAATATTAATTAATATATTAATTTCAACACTGAATTGTAACAGTTCATATATCTTAGCTTTGTTTTGTAATACCTGCCAAGTTAGTAAGTTCTGTAATGAAAATGTGTATATGGTTGTGGGAGATTGGCATGAGGGGAAAAACAAAAATATTATCTCCATGTCCAACTTAAAAATATAATAAATCATTACACTGATTTGTACTCAACTGTTACAATATCAGAGACAGGGACACGAGATACTTTGAATAATGAACATAAAGTCAAAAACTATGTAACAGCTACTTAATTGGCTTAATACACAATTTTCTCAATTTTTATGCTTTACTGATAAAACATTTACTTTCAAAAGTGCAGTCAAAGTCAATACCTCGGAACAATGTAAATCAGAAACTGATGAAATCAAGCCTTAACATAAATGTTTCAAAGAAATAGATACAAAAAGTTCAAAATGATTTTGTGAAAAACTAATATCATGCATATAAAGTATTTACAACAATGAATAAAAATTATAAAAGTATAAATCATAAAAAAAATTGTTTCAGAAGTAATTGGTACTGTAGAAGCTGCTCTTTCACAGTCCATTGTTGGTTACCCAACTTTTTCATGGTTCAGCTAATTATACAGTGTGCATGAAGCAAATTATATTCCGATGCAGTGTACAATTACTTAAGTTTTTTTTAGAGCTCAATATTAGTCAGATATTAATTCAACACATCTACAATTAAAGTCCTATGGACCCCTTTCACTTTTTTCTTCCCTGAAATCAAAAGAATTTAACCAAAAAATAATTATAATAAAAGTTTGAATGAACTGAGTACCTTGATCTTTAAAACTGAACCATAACCCTGCATGCACAACATATATTACAAACTCATACCATTTTTGGATATATACCACTGCACACCAATAAAGATAGAAATTACACAATGTAAGATATATTTTGTTTACAATATTCTTATATACAAGTGTGACAACCTTCTCACCAATTGTTCTGTGATTTACATGATCTCAGTATTTCTTTTTACCATTTCTTTTTTATCATCGCTCAGGCAGTATCTATCTAAAATAAGTTTCTTTATATACCACACATCAGCTTCTAGTAACTTTCTACACTCTTAATAATGATTATTATTATTATTATTTATTATGCATGAATTACTTCTTGAACTAAATTTATTTTATTTTAAACAGAGAAAATTTTGAATATAACCATGATTTCCCCCCAACATTAATATATATATATATACCTGAAATCTGACTATATATACACACACACACACACACACATGTACAGCTTTTTTTTTACTTGAAACTTTTTCATTCAAGTTAGACAACTTCAAGTGAGACATTGCTAAAAGTCTGTTAAAGCTATTGCTTCTAATAATAATGTAATTTAGCTTTAAAACAAAGAAATTATAATGCTAGTAAAGTTCCACACTGGCCCTATAAAGTTTATGCAAATATCCATACTATCAAAACTGCCTTAATATTTAATTCACAGGGTAGAAAATTAATTAAAGAAAGTATGTATTTTTTTAGTACTTGCTGTTGAAGAGGATAAGGAAGTAAACTGTTGTAAGTTTATAACAGAGTGAAAGCACAGTTACTGCTGGAATTTCAATTTATATGTACAAACAACTTTGTTTTAAAAATAATTTAAAAATTACATCTATTTCTATAGGTATTGTAAAATCTCAGATATCATCTATTTATTGTACATAGATCAAAAAAAATTGTAAAAGTGGTTTTCTAAACAATATTTTTTACACCAAAATAATTTTGTCCTTCTGTATTTTTTTTTCTTTATGCTGCTATTTAAAAAAGAGAATACAAAAGGCTTTGTTACTGAACTACAAAAAGTAAAAAAGAAAATATTTTACAGAAATCAATTTTATCCTTTACCATGTCCTAAACCTTTTATCTAAGTCCATAACCTTCAATATTTTCTTTCCTAATATAAAAAAAAATCAATAAATTGATAATTAAGTTTATGAAATACGTTTTTAATAATACTTCGACAATTTCCCTATTAATTTTAAAAAGTTGCACCAATTATCAATATGCATAAACTGTTAATCTAAAAGAATAAATACCTGTAAATGTTCTGTACATCAGGATCAAAGATGATTAAAGTGAATAAAATAAACAAAGGCTACTGGGTTATCATACAAAAAAAAAGTGTTAATTTAAAAAAAATTTTAAATGAATAACTAGTTAATATAACACTAAGAATTCTTCTGACAAACTTAAAGGTTTTGAATTATAAGAAGTCAGTAGTTTCTTTTAGCTTTGTTCAATAATAAATCTTTGGAGTCTAATCTTTTTTAATATATGACTTGGCTTTATTTGATTTGTGTTTAGTAAATCAATGTAGATTAATAAAACTAATTAGTTTTGCATAAGATGTCAATAAGTATACTTCTGTTGTTTTTTTTTAATTTTATTTATTGTGTAGCCAAAATATCAAACACCAAACTCTAATTTAGTTATACGAAAATAAGAAGTCACCTAAGATAAAAAAATTAGGTAACTTGCGAAACAAAAAATCTGATAAAGCGTGATGGGCAGAACTTTTATTCCTAATTATAAAGTTACTTGGGTTATGTGGTTTCTTGTTTTGTAATCTAGTTTACTTATAATAGTCTTAATGTAAATGTCACAAATAACCAAACATCTCTTTTTTTTTATGTTTACGCCTTTAAGGTCTTTAAGCAATTTGTTAAAATGATTAAATAAGGGACACCAGTTTTAACATTTGCTATTTAGGTACAAGTGGTGAAACAAAACTACATAAAAGCAAGAAAGAAAAACGTGTTGCAACAAATCTGGATGCACGCTTTAAACAAATCCCAAACTTTATGATTCTTAATTTACAACTTAGATTACAAATGCTATTTTCTAATGATCTGTCATTTAAGATACATTTACTTTTTAGTCTCAAAATGTATTACACAACACCAATATTTTTTTTATTGCTTTTGTGGAGATGTAATTCCAAATGGCAGTTTACTATCATAATGATACATTGCTAAGTAACTTACTCTGCTTTCTATAATTATATACCTGGCTTGTAATTGTAGATTCTTTGCAACAAATTTATAATGTAATAAATGAAGCATTTCTTTCAACCCTTATTTATAACTTCAAACAATCAACATATATAACTTTCTATAATTAAAAACAAGGCAGTGTTGTTTTTTACTGTTTCACAGTCAATCATGCATGTTCAATGCCCTGGCTTGTAATGGTCATCACAGCATTCAAATTTCTCCATTCAATTTACCATTCTTGAACAGGTCTTTGCTGGTCATGTGATTTGACTCCCTCCCAAGGTGCAGTAATTGGTCACTCAACACATCATCTCCAACTTTGTTACTTTTACCAATAGTTAATTCCAATAGGCTATTTACATGGCTAAGAGACTCTTCTGAAAAGTTACAAGTTTTACTACCGTTGCTATTCAGACGCAAGTTTTGAAGAGCCACTGTAGATATCAGCCTTCGGTTTTGGGTTTCTAATCGCATCACCTATCAGTTAATAAAAAATACAAATGTATTAACATATGATGGTGGCTTTTCAGTTATATCAATTACTGTATATTTATAAGTGGCTCTTATTTATGGACATCACTTTTCCTGAGTTACATTACCTTTCATTTATTTACAGTATTTTTTAGTGATTAATATTGTACTTTTGTTATAGATTTTTTTTAGTTACATGAAATAAATTCAATAAATGTGTTATACACATCAACTTGAAATTTAGATATTTTTTATTTAATAATACATCACCTTGTTAGGATGTGCATTTCAAACTACAAGCTTTTTGTTCTATGTTTTCAGTCATATGATCTAGTTAAATATGTAGTCACTTATATCACCTTCCAGAATAAGGTTGCACTTATGAATCATGCTACCTATTCCTAGGTGTAGAATTTTTTTTTTTCTTACAAGATTTCTTTCATAACAGAAATGCAGCTACTACCAAGGTAGTAACTGTTAAAATACTAATTGAATTCATTGTCTTCTTTAGCTGTTTCAAAAATGAATTCCAGGTACTGATTGCAACATTCTTTTATATTTTGACATTCAATAGATATTGCTCAAACACTTTATAAATGTATTTGGTGAATATTCTAAAACATTAAGGTAAGCTAATTTTGTGAAATAGCTGAAATTTAAAAACAAAAAATACCAATACCTCAACACATTTAATATCTTCATATCAATAACTTGAATTACTACAGTATCAGCACTCTCAAACAATCACCTTTTTAAACAATTATCTGAAAGTGAACCATTTAAACTTTAGTCTTTCATTCTACATTTAAGCTTTTGGTTACAAAAATAACCAAACACTTAAATTCAAATGTAAAAATTTTAAATAGATATTTTCATTTGAACTATAAATCCATATAAATACTTTTGAACATCTTTTCAGAGACGTACGAAGGTCAACAATCCCGGGATGGAGATTGATGCCATTTGGTGTTACAGTATTTAATAATGCTATCTACTAAGCTGTTCTTTAATTTCCCTGTTTCTGTTAGATGTAAAATTTGTCTCTATATCTGTCAGTTTAATGTGTTCAAGAGAGTGTCCAGGCATGTTAAAGTGTTCTGTGACCAGAAGTTTGTTGCTTTGATTGTTGATTTGTGGTTATTAAAATGTTCCCGTACAGTTGTTTTGGTTTGACCTACATCTTGGAAGTTGCATTTTCGGCATTGGATTAAGTAAATAACGATTTATGTAAAGCAGGTTATGAGTTTAGTGATTTTGAACTGCTTTTGGTCGTCTTCAACAAAAGATTTGTCTGTTTACTGCATGAACTTATGGGTTGGGAATTGCTTGGATGATTGCAAGGATGACTTCCATCTGGTGTAAACTTAAAGTTGACTTTAGCATGAACTAATAAATACATCAGTGAAATGAAGTCGTTTTTTCTTACTTCCAATAGAAATTAAATTGTTATTTAGTCACAAACACAGTTGTCTTTTTTTGTTTTATTTATGTGTTAATTTAGCCTAATAATTGAACCAGACTAGCAAAGTATTTTAATTTTTGTAGAAAAGTTAAGTCATATAAACATACAAGTCTACCAAAGTAACTTCTTTAATTTATTTGTCAGGAAAGTATAGAAACCTAATATTAAAAAGAAATTTTAACTTTAAATACTACTCACTATAGTTATACTTAGGTACTGTTTTTGCTCCTTTGCAGTAATTTGTACAAAACCTATAATAAGTATATTAAATTACTGAAAGCATGCATTACTAAATCCAGTAATCATATTTAAGCTGATTTTTAGTTTAAGTAACATACATATGCTACTCATACTATTTTTTCAATGCTGACCTCAGCTTTTAGGTCTGCTAGTCGATCATGGAGATCCTTAATGTCATCGCTTTCTCCTCCTGAGGATAGCTGTCCAGCAGTTACTATCTCTTGGTTCTGAAAGATTAACGTTGTAATCTAGTTATGCAAATTATATATTGTAGGTTTAATATATTTACTGCAAGGCCTATAGGTTATGTTTTATGCTTAAAAGCAAATATCAATAGCATTATTCCAAATTTCAAAGATAAGAAAGGGAAATCTTGAATCTAAAAGGTAATAACTGCTTACTTTATCCACATTTGGTCAACAGAGACAAAACAATAAGCCTCGAAGGAAATTAATTTCATGTTGTACAGTATCTTTACAAATTATTATGCATAAAAAAGATCGTGGGAAAACAGCCATACCCATGAAAGTTATTACCAGCAATGCATGTTCATTTATTTATTTTATTTTTTGGGGGGTGGCGGGATGGGGGTGGATTTTTAAAGAAGTATGGGAATTTTAATACCTTAAAAATACTGCATTTGAAGTATTAAACTAAGTTTTGGAAGGTATAACATGGTATTTTGATCTGTTTTCAATTGACTTAAAAAAAGAAAAACAAGATAGGCTAAGAGTTGGCTTAGCTAAAATTAATTACATATCTCAAATGCAGTATTATTAAGGTATACAAAAAATTATCATGATCATGGATAAGAGTTCCCACCCCTACCCCACCCCATTATATAATTTTAACTGAGTCCAACTGTTAAGGCTTTAATATAGTTGCTAAAGTTTTGTAATGTAATTTGGCAAGAAAAAAAAACAAATTATATGTGTGCGTGCGTGTTTAATTGTGTAGTACAGCATTTCCCAAACTGTGTTCTGTGGAACCCTAAGGTTCCATACAATATATCCAGGGGTTCCACAAGAAAATTCTGTGTAGTGTAGTTGGAGTAAAGGAGCAGGCCAGGTATGGCTTAAAAGCTTGTCAGCCTATAAATCATACCACCCTGTATTCCCCTTATCATTGGCTATTCCATTATTGGGTAGAGTCTAAATGATGACTTGCTGAAATTTAGCCACTAGTGATAGTTGAGTGCAGTGTTTTAAGGAAACAAGCTAGTCTTGAGTTTATGAATATTTTGTAACATATGACAATTAGTGTTTTCAAGTTATTGATACTACTTGGTCATGGATCGATGACTAAAAGAAGGAACTTTAAAAGTGGAAACAAGTTCTTTTGATATACTGACTGCAGCTGAAGGTGGACCATTGCAACACTTTACTGCCGAAAAATTCTTTTGAGGCACAGTACATCGTATGCAAGAAAATGTTATCCAACAGTTCCATGGCACCTGCTAAACTGTGGCAGCATTTGAAAACAATCATTCTGAATATAAAGATCAAGACAGTTTTTCAAGAGAAAGGTTAAGGTACTTACAGACAGTAAAACCTCAATGTTAAAAACTGGCAAAACAGACAATGAAAACACAACAGAGGCATCTTACAAAGTAAGTTACCACATTGCGTGTGCAGAAGAAGCACATATGATTGGAGAAAACCTCATTAAACCTTGAGTGAAAGATATTGTGAAGTCTCTACTAGATGAACAAGCTAGTAAAATCATTGAGACATTACAGCTGTCAAAGAATACTGTTGTCCATCAAATTCAAGATCTTGCTCCTTATCAGAGAATGAGCTAGTTTACAGACTGAAATTTTGTGATGCGTATTCATTACAGCTAGAAGAGTTCACTTGTGTTGGGGCTTGCAGTATTGCTTGTATTTGTGCATTACATCTTTGATAAATCTCTTGAGGAGGACCTGCTTTTAGGTGAATGTTTGCAAAGCAACACAAATGGTGAAGAAATATTCAGCTGCATTAACAACTTCATGAAAAGATATGCAATTAGTTGGGAAAACAGCAGGTGTTGTAACATGAATCAAAACTGTGGCATCAGGCTGCACCAGTAGTCACCGTGTTCTCCACAGACAAGCACTTGCTGTTAAAAAGATGCCTACATCTCTTAAAGATGTGCTGGATGAGGCAGTGCAAATTATCAATCATAGTAAAACTCAATGACTGAAATATAGACTAGTTAACATTCTGTGCAAAAAAATGGGTAGTCAGCACACAGCACTGCTTCTACATACAGAGGTGAAATGGTTGTCATTAGATAAAGTGCTTGTGAAACTTTAACTTCATTTTGATGTATTGGAATTTTGTATGGATCACCAACTTCGACTACCAGACTGTTTGTTAAATACCTCATGGCTTCCGAGACTTGCATACCTTGCAGATACTATTAAAAACTAAATAAAGTGAATCTATCACTGCAAGGAAAGGATGTTACAATTTTTACTGTAAAAGACAAAATTTCACTGATGTTGGAGAAACTGGCATTTTGGACTTTGTGCACAGAAAAAAGGAACTTTGATTGCTTCTCAAAATTGAACAATTTTCTTCCCAAAATTAATTCAATCCCTGATGAAAATATTTTCAGTGACATTACACAGCAACCTGCATGACTTACACTTCACCTTCCTGGAATATTTTCCTTCATCAAATGACTACAAAGAATTGGTGTGTAGTCCACTTGCACTAACATCTAAGCCAGTCAGCTTTTCAGAGCAAATTTATGAGAGCTTGATTGACATGGCTTCTAACTCTACACTAAAATAAAGCTTCAGCAAACTTCCATTAATTAATTTTTGGAGTATCCTAAATCACAAATACTAAAATGTGGCTAATGTGCAGTTCGTGAGCTCCTTCCCTTTGCTACAACATACTTGTGTGAAATTGGATTCTCCTGCTGCACTGCAACAAAAACAAAATACAGGAATGGATTGAATGCTGCACGTGATATGAGAATTCAGTTCTCCAGCATCACTGCCATAATAAACAGAGTTGCAAGAAAAAGAAGCAACAACATTCTTCCCATTAAAAAGGAATAAAAATTTTAAGCTGCTTTAAGATTATGTGCTATGAAGTTAAGACTTAAGTGCTTTCTTGAATAAAAACCTGTTTAATTATAATTAATGTATAAATATAAGAAATAGAAAATAAAGTTCTATAAATTTATTTGTGTATGTAGTTACCTATTGTACAAAGATAATAACTTTTTATGATTTAACTTTTTAACATAAGAATGTTTCTTACAGGTTCCGTCAATAGCTTTAGATATCAAAGATTTGGAAAACACTAATCTAATACAATGCTAAATAAAGCAAGAATTTTTAATATCAACAATATTTCTGCAAATAGTTTATCCATCACTGATAACAACTTCTTTTCCCAATAAAGATTGAAACAAAATTAAGTTTCAAAACAAGGATCATACCTAAGTGTTGGATTTTAAGCTTTTATAGACTAACTGTTTGAAACTCCCAATACAATATAATCTACTCTGTCTAAAACTGCTGATAAAACAAAATCTAGTTACCTTGATCTCTAATGATGAAATCTTCTGCTTCAGTTCTGCTATGATTTGAGTTTGTTCAACTTCCCGAATCCGTGACATTACCCGTTCTTCCTTCATCTGAGAATTAAATTTATACCAGAATCATCATTTCTGTACATATACTTTTGACAACACACATGCTGAGAGATTTATATCAAACATTGTAGTTCATAGTATGTCAAGTTTCAGTGGGTCTAATCCTTCTCTAGTGTGGAAATTTATTCCAATATATAAAATTAATCATGATAAAGTGTAAAAAACAAAACAGTAATAAGAATAATAATAATAATACCAACAACATCAATAATTATTAGGTGTTGTACTCAAGTAAAGCATCATGATATTCATTGTTACCTCTAAGTACTTATGGTGATTACTGTGAATAATCATGTTTGTTTTCAACTCTTATGTTGAAGTATAGGTAAGTGCATTGCATCCCATTTACCTCCCACACGAACAGATAATTCCTTTTTACATTCTTATTTTTTGTTTAAAGGAGGAACATCACTATCTTATGTTACAATGACCACCAATGAGACTTTTAAACAAAGCAGTAATGAAAACTTGGAGTCTGGATAGAAATAAACTGACACCAATGATTCAATTGCACATATTATAATGTTGAAAAATTATTCAATCATAACTGAGAAGAAAACTACTACTCTGGTTTTTCACACTAAAGAATCCTCTTAAACTGAATTAATTTGCCAATACAACCAGTTACTAGTGTGATCATAATGATTTGATATTTCATGTATTTAAGGATAAAAAATGAACAGATAACTGAACAAGTTTCACCACTCCCTTGCAAAATATAATAAAAAGCACATTGCAAAAAAAAATAAAAAAATTAAATAGACATGAACCATCAAAAGCTGCTTGATATACCTTCTTTCTTTAACTGCCAATAACATCAAGTACAAAAAGACATATAAATTTTTATACTGACAGCAACAAGTCTGCTGTGACGTTACAGTGCTCAATTAGTTGCACTTAGGAATAAATGAACAGTAGGTGAAATTTTAATAATTTAGCATTAACTTCACCAAATAAATATTATATTATCTTTTTCTGCTTATACATATTATAAACACACCTAAATCAACAAACCACACATTCTAACCATCGCCCTACCAATAACATTTTAAACTTTATGTAATGCCAACCTGTGAATGCAAGTCTACGTTCTTCCTTTGTTCTTCTTTCAGCTGGCTCTGAAGACTTCTTTTCTTAGCTGATACTGTTTCCAACTTTTCCTGTAATTTCTCTACTTCTTCTACTTGGCGTCGTATCTGATTCAAACTTACCTGATTCTGTGGCACAAAGAAATAAATTTATCTTCCAAAAATCTTTAAGTACTTTTAATTAAAGAATAAGGTGATTGTTATAATGAAGTCAGCTTTAAAAGGAAATACAACCTTATTTCTATTACATATTTAAATCTTTCAAAATATTGACTCATCCTACATTGCTCTAAATACAAATTTCTACTTAAAATTTCTTTAAGAGACTTGATATTTGCATATTCTTGAACTTAATAGTTTCTAATCAAGGTTGTTTCATATCATTTTACACCAAACAGTTAATAATGACTAAACTGTAAATTACATTAAAGAATCCAATTAAATAATTATTCAATGAAATTTATCAAAAATTAAACATATTATTTGCACTATTTAACTCTTACACAATGACCACATTTTTTCCAAAATTTATTACTCGAGTTTCTAAACCTAAATATGGGTGCATACACCAAACTGATATTTCAATATTTCTCATAATTATGTATGATTAACAGAATTTCAGCTTGTAAAATGTTTTATAAAAACTTCAAAACAAGGGCATTACAGCTAAATATAAAAAACAAAATGTTGTATTTTTTTTCTTATTTATTTGAGAATATTTAATCTAACCTACCAAATATAATAAATTATCACCACACAAAATCACAGAGTGACTGGCTAAGATTATGTTAAAATAAACCGATAATTGGCATAGCTAAGCATTACGATTTGTGTGCAGGTTTTGATATATAAAACAGGGATAGGGGCACAATTTTCTCTGACTTTTCCAAGTTTTTCAATTTCCTCAGAACTTGTAAGCCCCCTTTCCTAAATTCCCTAATATTTCCAGTGTCATGGCTACCTACCTTAGCATATATTATAGCAGTACTTTTGACAGGCACATTTTACCAGTGCAATTATTTCTTTACTAGTTTTTTAACTGTACAAAATTTGAATATTTCTCAAAATGGTAATATTTCATGAAATTTGCAGTTATGATTACATTCTTTGAAAACCCAACATTTTCTAAACTTAAAATAAAAAGAAATATTTCTTTAAGCATTAGGTGTTTATTTCTTGCATAGTAATACTTAAGTGACAGACCATTGTTTTATAATTTTAAACAAACCTACTCAAGAAATATCTGTGCATAGTCCCTAATTTTGAGCTTATAGACTAAAGGGAAGGCAGGAAGTCAATAGAACCCATCACCAACTCCTGGGTTACTTTTGTCTGACCAAATAGTGGGGTATGATGATCACTTGTATAGTACACTTATGGCACCAAAGTGTACAGCATGGTTTTTTAGAGCAATGGGACAAACCATGAACTCCCACATTCACAGTCCAGGCATGCTGTCCACTATGTCGTGCCAAACTCAACACTGACAGAAAGTGTAAAGATTACAGGTAATAAAGTGAGGAAAAAAAACATTTTTTTAATCAATAACCTATGCTACATGCAAATTTTTCTGCATTTCCATGGGAAATTTATTTATCTTGAAGCTCAGTAGTGTCTTGATAAATGATGAACTAAGTTACCTTCACAAGTATACTCAGCATTTATCAAGACACTACTGAGTTTCAAGATAATTAAATTGATGAACTTTAAGTTACCTTCACAATATACTCATCAATTTCAGACATTTACAGCATCTTATAACTTACTGCAGTTGAATGTCACTATTGTTTAAGGTTTTGTGCCTATTATTGTAAAGTGCTAAAACAGGCCTCAATACTAACAAATCTTGCTTCAAGTTCTTGATCAGTTACATTAGCATATAAATCATTATGTAGCTTTAAGAAATAAAAACTAACAATTTAAAAGTTCATTTTGACAACATATTCAATGCTTGGCATACTCAAGATTGGAAAGTATATCTAAAGATATTTCAGTTATTGTTTTTTCTCAACTGAGAGTCATGAAATGATGAGTTTCTCTAACCTGAGTTTCTAGTTCCATAATTTTCTGCCTCAGTTCCTTCAGTTCTGCTGTAACATCTGCTTCATGAAGTTTTGCTGAAAGCAAATCTTCCTGTAACTGGACAAGCATTGTTTTCTCCTGTTTTTTAGATGGTGACGGGCAGTTGGTTTGTGACTCACTTAAGTGTGTCTGGAATAGAAAACAAAAGTATTCACCCATCAGAATTCGGTTCTTTATTCACCTCTTCACATACCTTTGTGTAAGAGCATAACACAAACACAAAACAAATGCTGTTTAATATTTGCTTAAAAGCACTGTGTAATCACTGTTACACCACAAACAGTTGCACTTAATCATACATTTTAGACAGTAATTCACAACTGCCAGGCTCTGCTAATTTTTGCATCAGGTGATTCAGGCTACAAAGAACATGTAAAGTAGCATCATAAATACATAAACATGCAAGATATTTCAATAAATAAACAAATTAATACTGTATAAATGGCAATATAAAAGAAAGCAGGAAGTTCAGTACCTGATACCAATTAATAAAATAATTCACCATTCGTTAATGGGATAAATTACACAGCAGTAGCCAAGTTACTCACCATCAGATAAAGAATATTTATATTTTAGCACCTTATTGTAAAAGCCATATTTTGTCTTCCAGTAGATATGCTACATCACCCTGTCAGATTTTGAGATGAGGGTCTTGGGCAGGCTGTTTTGATATGATTATTAAGTACCAAAGCATTGTTCTAAGGCACTTGCATATTTTCCTTGATTTTAAGATAATAAAAAAAGTTTGAAAAATTCTGCTTAAGTCATTACAAACTAAAATGCCTCTTTTCCACTTCCATTTAAAGTATTGTACAGAAATATAAAATAATTTATCATGTTCAAAATTTTGACTCTGCATTTTTCAGTAATGATGAGTAAAAACAATAAATACACTATGAATTGCAGCTGCAAACTGATAAACAAACTTTTGTATATTAAACATTTTTCAATTTTTACCTTAAGTATAGGAAGATTTTTACAACTTTGTAGATCATGCTTTCATTTTTGTGAACATGACATTTTATTGGGTTCTTTAGATAATTTCAGCATTAATGTTATACATTTATAGACTTCAAATAACTTAAAAGAAAGATAAAAATTAACATTTTTCGATTATACATCAAACGAAACATTAATAAATGCAGGATGATAAACTTGACATTTGGAAAAATGGAAAGATATTTTGTTTCAAATCTCACCTCCCACATCAGATAGAGATCTGCAACTTTCTGTCGAAGTTCCTTCATAGCCAAGTGACCCTCAGCTTCTCGCAGTTTACTGGCAATCAACTCTTCTTGTAGGTTAGCAATGGAATTATCAGGTTTAGTTTCTCGCAGTATTTTATTGTCCTAAAAATCAACGTAACAAAAATATAATAAAATAATTATCCAACCAATTTTACTCAGCTTATTTATTCAAAAGGAAACCTTCCTTTATAACTTGAGCACAGATGCAGAAATTCTAGAATTTTAAAGTAGCATTCTTTTAGTAATTTTTTTTTCCGTGTTCAAGAACATACATCTTTATAATGATTGTTCTCTATAGTAATTAAACTGAACATTTTTTAAAATTTTTAATAAGCATTGTTCGCATATAATTCTTAGATGAAACTTCTCATATTTTTTTGTTTATACTGTCCTATTAACTACACAACTGAGTGTGTAAAGAATTAAAACTATAAATATTTCACTTTCTTTAGCTTCACAAAACACATTTTAAGTCAAATAACATTTAACTACTTGCACAACCTCTTCAAGCTCCTGAATTTTCTGTCGTAAGTGTTCTATAAGATCTTCTTTCTCTGCATCCCTGAGCTTCACAGCTACCAGCTCCTCCTGCAATGACTTGATAATGTCATCTGTATACATGTCCAATGAAGGAGGCTGAGAACCAACCTAAAAATAAGAGATCAGTATATCTTAAAGAATAAAAAAAAAACTATCAAAAACTGTCACTAGCATAAATGTATGATTGTAACTCAATGATATGTCTTGATCAGCATCCCGTAACATGTATTACATACAACAAGGCAATGTATTCAATAGAATCTCCACATAAAATGTCATTTAGAAAGACAATGGATTATTCAATTAATGTTATTAGACTTAATTGGACTAATAAAATTGATGAAACAAAATGAAAACACGAAACACTGGACCTTATATAAACTTATATGCATGAAACAAGTATTCTTAAACCACCATATTTTTAAAATATATATACATAAATATAAATATTCCAGGAAAATTTCTACTGGAAATAATGTTAAATACTTTTTAAACTTATGAATAATTTATTGTTATAGAAGATATTGGTCAAATATTTGCATAAACTTGGCAAATCCTCTACCTTGTGCAATTCTTGAATTTGCTTGTAGGCTTCTTTTAGTTCTTGTCTTATTGAATTTTCCTTATCCCGCAGAGCAACTAGTTCCCTCTTGATTACAAAGTTGTCTTCTGCTTCCTGAGCTCGACTAACCTGTCCTTGTATTAACCTATCAGCTAATGTAGTACTTTCCTGTTGAAATTGCAATAACAACGTCAGCCTGTGTAACACTGATGCTATTAGATACAAATGGAAATTAAAGCTCACTACCTGTTCTTAAACATTAAGAACTGATCATTTTACATATAAAATATTTCTCCATATGCCATACTGATGACAAAAATTATTTTACTCATTTAGAAATAACTTCATTGACCATAAGAAATAATGTAGCATTATTTTGCTGCTGACCTTTATTCAAGTTTCATTATGTTTACAGAACATGATTCAAGTTTCTTGTTTTCATAGCCTTAGCCAAATAAAAAAAACTAACAAACATGCAATGTTGTTTCAAGCATTGCTACTAGATGAAACTAATTACCTGCTCTAGGTTTTCAATCCTTTGTTTGAGAATTCTATTTTCTGTCCTTAATCTCTGAAAAAAAAAATCTAAAGATAATATTCAGTTATTATGATAATTATTTTATAGCTGATAAACTGTTCTCATTACCTACATTTTGTCTTAACTATGAATGAATTTCCTTAAAATGATAGGGACAATGCTGAGGAAAAATAGTGATTTAAGATAGCATAAAAGTTGCCAGATGTTCTCTTGCAATTTCACATATTCTTTTAGGGTTACTGACCACATTACATAGGTAATAATAGTTAAATGTGGGAAACAAAAGACACTGAAAATGTTCTTAGTTGTTTAATTACTTCAACAGTATTTTGCCTATGGCTTTAATTATAAATACCACACAAAAATTAACAGTATAAAATACTGAGCATAAAGAGCAACTACAGATCCTTACCAGGTTAATTTGAACACCCCATGAAATAGAGGAATAGAATCAAGTTTCCATTGAAGAGAAACCCTGGCAGGGATCAGTAGAACTGTCCAATTAAGCCAACAAATGTCTCAAGAGGTTGTAATAAACTTTGCTATCACACACAAGTTGCTTAAAGAAAATCCCTAATGACAGATGTCAACAAGGTTTCAGATGTTCACAGAGATAGCAGATGATAAACTGCCCAGTGCAGTTCTGGAGAGATCCTTCAGTTTGATTGTCTATAACCACCAGTCAAATATGGAGGTTGGCATGCTATGGTGTAGCATATGGTACAATGGCAAAACTTATCTGAGCTCCAAAGGTCCACTACATAAAGATATTTTCAGCCAATCTCCTACCATTGTTTACCTAAGGTCATCTTCATTATAACAACGATTTTTGGAACAATATGGGACCTATTGGTCCATCTTCTAAACTAAACTAAAACTATCAATAAATAAATTTTAAAAATATTTTTAAAGCCAGCCCTTATCATTCATATAATTATCAAGCTTTCTCTTAAATTAATTAAATTTACTCCTTCCACAATATCCAAAAGCAACCCATTTCAAAGGCCAAACCACCCTGTTAGAAAAACAAGACTGTCTCAGCTGGTGATGACTCCTACCCTGCCAAAATTTATATACGTGTCCCCCTAGTTCTACTGTTAAGTATAGAAAAATATGATGCATCAACACTATCAATTCCCTTTACAATCTTAAACACCTTAATCGGATCCCCCATAACTTCTCTTTCAAGAGAAAACAATTTCACATGTTTCAACCTATACTCATAT
>NW_013665765.1:283117-305319 GCF_000517525.1 Limulus polyphemus
ATTTCTGTAGATATAACCTAAAATCCTATTCACCCTACCACTAGCAACAGCACATTGTTTAGATGGCTTTAGAAACTAATCAACTATTACACCAAGATCGCTATCTTTCATGACACTGTTAAGGTCATTCCCATCCAAATTATACTTATTCATATTATGATACCCCACATGCATTATCTTGCATTTATTATAATCAAAACCCATCTGCCATTTATTTGCCCAACTCATTAAATAATCTAAATCTATTTGTAAATCATGAGCATCCTCTTCACAGCTGGCAACACCCAAGACCTTAATATCATCTGCAAATGTAAGTACTTTATTGACCATTCCTTCATCTATGTCACTGATATAAATCAAAAAGAGCAAACGTCCTAAGACTGAGCCCTGAGGTTCCCCAGTTGTGACATTTTTCCAGTTTCACTGAACCTCATTTGTAACAACCCTTTGCTTTCTTCCATCCAACCACCCTTCTATCCAATTTGCAAACTTATCCCCCACACCTATAGAGATAATTTTTTTTTTTTTTTAATGTGACACTTTGTCAAATGCTTTCTGAAAATTCAGATAAACCAAATCTACACTCTTACCTTCATCTACATAAGAAGTAACCTTTTCAAAGAATGTCAAAAGATTTGTAAGGCAAGATTTTTCCTTAATGAAATCATGTTAACTATTCAATAAAATTCTAAACTTTGTTAAATGACTTTGGAAAGCATCTTTTATCAGACTTTCCAAAACCTTTCTTACAACTGATGTCCTTCAAAACCATTGGGGAAATAATATCTAGCCCAGGAGCTATATTCTTTAAACTTCCCAATTTTTTCTTACCCAGCTCAGAATTAATGCAGTCATCTTGTTCCACCTCATTTCCATCTATCAACTGTTCAAGATGTGGAATACTGCTTAAATCTTAGTTAGTAAAAACCAAAGAAAAAGCAACATTTAATAACCCAGTCATCTCGTAATCATCAGATATGAACGAGCCTTCCTTTATCATCCCTCAAGGGTCCTACCTCATCCTAACATTTTGTTTACCCTTAATGTATTTAAAGAAATCCTTACTGTTAATTTTTACATTTTCAGACAACATTTTCTCATACATCCTTTTTGATGTCCCAATTTATTGTTTCACCAACTTTCTTGATCTTCTATAACCTTCTAACTCTCCTGTCATACCAGTCAATTTAAATTTCTTAAATTTATGATGCTTTTCTTTAATTTTATCTCTTATACTCTTTGTGAGCCAACCTGGTTTTTTACTTGCAGCTACCATTTTCTAAGGAATATTTTTTACCTTGAATAATAAAAAAATTATCTTTAAAAATGTTCCACATCTGATCAGTGTCTCCAAATAATTCAGCTTCCCAATTCACAAGTATACTTCATGAAAGATCAATCAGTATGTCATCCTGCTCAAACAACCACTATATTGAAGACACAACAATGTTTCCAGCTTCTTCCTTTGGTTTTGAAGAGCCCTGATATCATATTGCACACCTTTAGAAATATATCTATAGGAAACTACAATGAACCCATCCATGTACAAAGTAATGTGAATAACTGAACACTACACTCACCCAAAAATAAGACACGCTGGATCAAGTTCTGATATAGAACATAATTGATTTCATGTTCTGGCCAACACAAAAGGAGGTGCTACCCAATAATTAACTTTACATTTTATGTCCTTATTTCTTTGTACAATATACAGCAAATATAAAATCAAGGTGTTTTTGGTGTCGTCATGTTACCTAAAAAACATTAAACCATGTTAAAATGGTCACTTTTGGGAAGGATATGCAACAGCCCTTTCCAGTACAAAATATTCATAAACTCAGATCATAAAGGCATTTTCAATTCAGCGATTTAGAATTTCCAATAGCATTGAAACACGAAGAAACATAGATCAAGTTAAGGGACCAGAACCAGACATAGAGACCTGTAACAAGTCATACTCCAGCCATATTAAGCAAATTATGGTGAGAATCCAAGAATACAAGTCACATTACACAAGTTGCTTCCATGACATACCTTAAGTAGCCAAAGAATGGCCAAGTATTCAGACTATTTTACAAGAAATATATGTCACATTGCTTGCTGAATGCTAGGAAACAGTTGCCCTCATACACTAGATGGATTATGGAAAGTAAGCAAGGAGGTGTGATTTGCTTTTGATATGACATTCTTACAATAGGGCTTTTTGCAATGAAAATTGCACTGTAGGGCTATTATCAAGATGCATAGTCATCAGATAGAGGATAGCCAAATATTGCAACATGGTGAGGCTTCTAAGTAGTTTTAATATAACATAATAAACCTCTGTTTTGTGTAAAAACATAGCCCTTGATGAAAGTAACTCTGCTAAAATTATTCAGGCAAGGATCTATATACCATTTTTTTTTTTCTGTGTAGAATCATGATAACAAGATTTCTATTTTCATTTAACATTATTTTTTTCTTGTATTCTTTGCATATTTCTTTATCCCAATGTACAAAACCAATCACTTACCCGCATTTCTATCATTTCTTCTTGTTCTTTTGTTTTTAAAACTGAATATTCTTTTTCTAATCTGCAAGAAAATTTTCCAATTCTACATTAAAACTTTTGTTTATTATCTATTCAGGTATAATGAGTTTAGTTTATTCTAACAATGAAAAATTAGTATTTTACATTTATATCAAATTGTAATACATTAATATTGCAGACAACTGTTCTGTAAAGGTTTTTGTTTTGATATATATGATTAAAAAATAAACCCACTTTTTCATTTTCTTGCTATTATAACTGACTTGTAAGGCCATGTTGATTAGATAATCAGGATCAGTTTCACATTTTGATGGCATCTCTTTCTGAAAATACTATAGAAACACAGAAGAAGAAAATCAGTATCATAACATGCACAAATTCTTGACTGAAGTAAATAACGGACATCAACATAAAACAAGGCTATAAAAAGCATTCTCTCTTCAATGTAAACAGCCTGTAAAAGTGAATATTTAATAATCTTCTGATAAATTTATAATGTTCTAATGCTACAGTTTTCTTTTTATACATTTGATATGATAAGACATTTTACAATTTATAAATCTGTATAAGTATAACTTAAAAGCAAACATCAAAACATTTTTTTATTACAAGTATTCAAATGACTGAAGGATCACAATTTTTCCTTCATTAAGTATTAAGACTCACTTTCAACATTCCTTCCATATCTAATTGTAATAGATCTTCTTTACATAACTGGAGTATTGCTATGGCTATTCTGAAAACAACTTCCATTCCCTGTAAAGTGAAAAATACAAATCAAATATGATCATGAGTCTAAATGAAAAAATTAAAGTTGAGAAACATACAGAAAAAAAAAAGTCATCATATCACAGTAAAAAATGTTACTAAATATAATGCTATACTGTTAAACATATCAAGCATCAATTCTGTGTGTGTTGATGTTCTGTGAGGAAATAAAGGATAGAAATGGAAAAACGTACTTCTGATAACAGAAGGTCCATGACTCGGCAAGCAAGTTGGAAGGGTAAGGAAGCCGTGAAGAGTGTTAAAAACCAAGATGATGCATACATTGAGGTGTGGAAACTCTGTGATTGGAGATGCATGTGAAGCTCAGGTAGAATTTCCTTGAGATAAATCAATAAAACAATGGTTAAGAGGTAACAGGAAAACAAATAGTTATTTTCAATACTGCCCCCACCAATTCTAGATGCCTCTAAACCATTAAACACAAATAAAATAATTCTTTATTAATCTAGAGTGAACATCATTCCACATGTCACAATTTGATGGCTGTTAAGATAATTTCCTGGGGGTGGGGTCCCCAGGCATCCCTAGTTGGCAAATTCAAGAATTTAATCAAGGCTATGAATTTCACTAGACAGACTACACACCTTAGATCTGAGATGGTGTGCTGAATTAATTTAATTATCTGATCTAGACATCATACATTCTAAAAAGGTGTGGTCTTGGTATTATACTATCATACCAATACATTTACTCACCCAATCTAGGCATTATACACATACCAGGTGGTGCAACAATTACCTTATCTGGAGTATAGATGCTATCTATTTTGTTCTAAGATAGTGTTTTTCAATTATATATTCTGATATACCAAAGCACGTTGGTTGGAAGGAATACACTTCAGAACTCATACAGCCAATTATCTTAAGAGTTGGAAAAATGTCATCTCACCATATGCAACTAAACTTGAATAATATTTATTTGAACTATATACTACACACGATAAATTAAACATCTTTACACATTTTTCTAGATGTCTGCACACTGTGTAATTTATTCTTAACTAGACAATATAGTATATCTGGAACATGTAATCATCCAACCTGATCTACAGAGTTCAGCTGGTACATTTAATGATTAAAAACTCACTCTAAGTGACGTTACTTAGTTCTTCAAACAGACACTGCAAAACTAAAACATTATTGAATATAACGATTTGTTTATATTATAATTTCTTTTCAGGAATTATGCTACTATATTAATAGTAAAAAAACAAAAAACAGACTTTTTTTTTTTTGGCTCAATGAACAGTGCCAAAAAACGTTGTTTTTTGTTTTTACTCTTAATATTGTTTATATTACGTATGATCCATTTTGTGCAGGTAGCATGTCTCAATCTAGGACATGATATCCCTTCTTAAGTGCATATGAGTAGGTAATGCAGGTCCACATCTGTTTTGTTTATTGTTAATCAGAAAGTGTAAAAATATATACAAACTTTATTATCCCTTACATAAATAATACTGTGGGGAAACACCATAATTCATCCATTTCACACACAGTGTCAGACAAAGACTTAAGTTATTTAATAATGTATCATTTCTAGTTCACTCTGTATACTTCTACAGGTATAAACAACAAACTAAAAACTAGATGGTATAGAAGATTTTTCTATTCTAGACAATATTCTGTGGTTTAGAACATGATACCTAGCAGTATGTAAAAATCACCATACCTGGACTATACACTCTAGTTGGTACATGCGTAAGCCTAGTTCAGCCATAGTAGGTTTGTATATTTCTCGTAATCTGTAGTCTTCCATTAATCTCACCAGGACAATAAATGCTTCTTCTTCTGGCATCTAAGAATAATTTACAACTGAAATTAACTTAACTGGAAAGAACAATGAATTACCTTGTTTTCAACCCTGAAAACAGTTTTAAAACATCAGTTTATTTTTGTGCCGTTCCATAGATTCAGTTGTTCACAAGTGAAGGACGCTTATAATTTCAGGAGGAATGGATATGTCAGATTTTGATAGTTTGATATTAGTTACGTACTAGCAGGTCACTAAATTCTCACAAATCCTGAGCTTCTGTCAATTTCTCATCAAACAATCTCATAGAAAAAATGCCAAGTAATCAAGCAACAATTTACGAGTTTTGGAAGATTAGTTGTTACTTACTTTGTGTTTTTTTACTTTAAATGTTTTGTTTCAAGACTATTTTGCACTGAAAGATAAATTATCAAACTAGTTTAAGTTTATCCATAGCAAATGGGTTTCAAACAGTGGCATCTGATGTTCATAATACTTACTAATATTTTTTCTTATTGATTAATGATTTTAAGCTAATTAATCACTAAAATTAATTTTCTTACTTTAAATAAATTAATGTTTTCTTACCTGTAATAATAACAATCCAACAATAAAGGCACTTCCTTGGCAATAACCCACTTCTTTATCATGAAGGGAATAAGCTTTCATAACGTTAAAGAGACTCTCTTGACCCACTCCATCTTTTTCGCGAAAAAATTCGTGTTCAGGGTAAGTCCTTGCAATATCTCGTCTAATGACTTTTTCACATGGTGAATAACTCTTAATGTACTCGGCATAGTTATTTTTTGCTGGACAAACTTGTGCGTTACACAACAGTTGCCAGGCAATACCACGAAAATGATGTGGAATCCCTTTCCTCACCAAATCCTAAGTAAAAATTATCAGTGAAAAAGTTTTGTTAGTCCCTGCTTTAAATGGGCTCTTTAAACAAAATAGTATGGAATAAGTAATAAATGATTTAAAAATCAATCACATGGTAAAGAATTAATTTTGAAATACAAACCCCCTTCCATGCTAACGGTTTTAGTTGATTAATTTCTATAGATGTATTCGTGACGTACTATAAATATAATTTCAGGGATGCAAGGTTAAAAACCTGAAATATGCACCTAATTGTGCATTCCAATTATTTCCACAGTGATTTCGTAAATTAAAAACGAATTTGAACTTTACATACTTTCAGTTTTCAAAAGACATTCAGAGAAATTAAATCAAATTGTCGCAATGAACTTTCAATAAGATGCTTTGTAATTCTACCAACATAACATATACAAAATTGTCTCAAGATATTCCTAACGATAAAATTACGAAAACTAATACACTAAAACATCTACTTAACTACGTTAAAATTGAAAATCAACTGCCTGACAATTACTGCCAAAGTTAACACATTTTTGTCGTTTCCATATAACAGAAATTAAATGAATGGAAGGCTACAATCTTCCACTTAAAAATATCTACAAGAAGTTTACCAGAATTTCCTACTGCTGTTGTTTGTGATTTATAAACTAAAGAAATGGGAAGCCAGCTCACCAACATCTAACTCTACCAATTTTTCCAAGATTTCCTGCCATTTCCTATTCGAGTTTTGGATTTTGTACTACGTCTGTTACAAGTACGCAGTGAGGTGTCTTTGTAGTCTCCCAAGTTTAATGGTTTACACTTCAGTTATTTAACGTTGTTAAACCCGTGAGAAGGCGTCTCTTTAGTATACAATTCCCACGTTATCAAACAACATATCGGCCACAGGATTTTTACAAAAATCCAAGTCTATTTACATCAATTAAAATATTAAAGTTTTCCGAACACTACAATCAAATACGTTGTACGTTGCAGTTACTCTTTCTTCGAACATTATCTCATACTTGCAAACACAAAATAATCATATAAATAAAGTTAAAACTGATGTTACTGACCTGTATTATTGGGTTGTGAATAAACTTTGTTCTGTATATTTAAATTGCCTATTGTTGTATGTAACAATATCATGGAGAATACGAGTAATATCACAATAGTTCACTACCCATCAGATTTGTCACTTTGTTGTGTACTTCGCTATCCATTAAATGTGTGTCACTTTATTGTGTACTTCGCTACCCATTAAATATGTTTCACTTTGTTGTGTAGTTCACTACCCATTAAATATGTTTCATTTTGTTGTGTATTCATTACCCATTAAATTTGTTTCACTCTGTTGTGTATAAAAACTCTTTGCTAAACAAGAAATATGACGCACTGGACACCTTTTATTTTGGGGAATGTTAATTTTGATATTAACTCCAAACATATCGGATTTAGTTAATATTTCTTTATAGTTTGAAACTGCAGTATGATCACGACATCGTATGATCGCTTTTTTACTAGTTTGGTGATGTACCATTACAGTAGTCTTCACAATTTGTTAGGTTTCAAAACACCTTAGTACTAATTTTCATAAATATATGAACGTTACAATGTCTATATTACAGTTATTATAAGACCTAGACAAGAATGTTAACTAACAAACTTTGTGCTAATAACACAACAAAAACCAATATTTTTAGTTGATAAAACTCTGCAAGTCTTAAAAATTAAGTAATCTGCTATATAAAGGCAAAAATCCGTCTACCTGTCCGTCTGTCACGCTGATATCTCGGTCGTTGCGATACCGAACGACACGCAACTTGTACGAAACGACGGCGCTTCCTACCGTGACTAGAAAGTGTCTTTTTAAAATTCTTCTAGTCATATATATATATATATATATATATATATTTATATAAAACGCACGATGCGCTACTTTGGGTTAGATTTAAGGGTAGGTTGGTAGAGATTGTGATGAGTAATACAATAGAATCAGGTATACGTGCGCCTTACGCTTGGTATTGCTGGCGCACAAAAAATCAATCATTTTCTGAAATTCCCCATTATGTTTGCTTGGTTGTCAAGAAGATACAAAAATGCAACATTACCAAATTTTATCCAATTGCAACCCTCGGCTACAACTCTATAATAACCCGCATGTTTTACCGGCAGCACATTTCAATATTGCAAAAGCCCAAATTAAAGCGCGCTTCTTCGGCTCAGCAGGCTCACACAGCCAAAATCAGGAAGACAGTCCAAAGAGAAGACCTCGAAATTCGTAATAAAATTCACTGCCTTTACCATCACAATTAATAATTTGTAGGATCATACAGTATGCAATTACCTTCACATAAGCATGTTTCTTTTTGACATAAAGACCCCATTCATTGACTACCTGACCCCAGGTCATCCATACATCTTCTTGCTCATCGTCCGCTGCTAGACTCTGTGGGCTGTTCCCCGAATTAAATGACACCTGACTCGTGTTCGAGGATTTTCTGGAATGTGATGATGCCAAAGAATTCAGTGATTTGGAGTCCGATTCGATTAATCTGAGGAAAGAGAATAAATAAACGATGTATGAGAATGCAATAGTACAATTACATAACTTACAGGGATTCGTCTTCCGCTTAAAATACAGAAATAAAACACGATAAGCACAAAAACTTTATCTCAAGCTGTTTTCCAAACTTTAGAAAAAAACAACAACATAAACAGCAAATATTTTAATACTCAAAATGCTTAGTACCAAAAAAATCATTACGTAATTCTACATCGTGACCATCTTCATTCCAGACACCATACAATATTCTGCATATTGAAATTAAGCATTTATATAATATTTTCGCCTTAATGCCAACAATACCCTCTGTTCCACTCCCACAATGGCATCGTAAGCTTGACTGGTGTTCAATAATTTTACTGTCTTCCTCTTGAGAGAGATTTCTAGAACTCATAAATGGTCATCTAGTATATTGTCCAGTACTGTTTCAGTATCGCTTTCCACATAGAGCAGTGATTCTCAAAGTGTGGTCCGCGCTCTGGTCCAAAATACAAGTCACATCAAAAGCAGCGCCAAACTTTCCGTTATTTCTTGTGTGTTTTTGTGCGATGGTAAGCGAAAGCGGGTGGGACAGAACCGGTAGATGGTTTGCAAGGTTTTTTGCTCCATCGAGGTGGTCCGCAGACAAAAAAGTTTGAAAATACCGAGATAGATGACTCTTGGTACTGTTGACTTTTATAAATACTCAAATAAGTATACATACGAGTTGCGAGGAAAATGACATTAAGCCAAATAATGAATAAACAATTATAGACAGTAAAGAGGCAAAAGAAAGATTTAACGTCTAGTCAACATCTATGGGAAAAAAATCAACCTGGGGTATATTTTCATTTACCTGTAACTATTCACAATGATATACAAGAACCGAGGACTAAAGCCTATTACTAGTATTACAATCACTTCTCTGCTGTAGGAAGCAATTTTGGAGTAGCCAGGCCATTGAACATCGTCATTTCTAGGGGGAGGTGGGGGTGGGGGGTCTGGGAGCATGCCCTCCAGAATATTTAAAAAAAATTAATGCTACGAGAATGAATCTTGAGCCGTTTTAACTACAGCTACTGCATACACACAACGTACTGTACCGAGTTAAAATAACCAAGTTTTAATACATAAGTTGTAGCTATACATGCAATGAATAAGTTGTCAGGCATTGGCCTGACTGGTCTTACCGCTTCCTACTGTCCTGCACATGCCGAACTTCAAACCTAATCAAAATTACTCAATACTCATTCGCTGCTAGTACATTTTGATATTGTTTAGCAGATAGTAACAATTAGCTTCACAATATCCCGTGCTACTACCACCTCTTGATTAGGTAAAGAGACTTAATTCAGATTAAGAAAGCTGACAAAGGAAGATTCTGATGTACAATAATTTACTCAATGGTGCTTTCCTACATCCTGTTTATTTAATAATTTATTTGTTAATTGCTTGCTCTCCCAGTGGCTCAGCAGTAAATCTGTAAGCTTACAATGGTAAAAATTGAGTTTTGATACAAGTAGTGGGCAGAGCACAGATAGCCCGTTGAGTATCTTTGCGCTTAACAAACAAATTGTTTATTGCTAACATCCGAAGGCCCGGCATGGCCAGGTGGTTAGGGCGTTCGGCTTGCAATCTGAGGGTCGCGGGTTCGAATCCCCGTCACACCAAACATGCTCTCCCTTTCAGCCGTGGGGGCGTTATAATGTGACGGTCAATCCCACTATTCGTTGGTAAAAGAGTAGCACAAGAGTTGGCGGTGGGTGGTGATGACTAGTTGCCATCCCTCTAGTCTTACACTGCTAAATTAGGGACGGGTAGCGCAGATAGCCCTCGTGTAGCTTTGCGCGAAATTCAAAACAAACCAACATCCGAACTTATCGACGCACTCCAAAAACAAAACCACTACTGGTTAATACAATAGTATCATAACAATCCTTGGACTCCGACTGGCTGTAGCATGTACCATGTTCTTCCACTTAGTACAAAAGTACTTTTACAGAAACAGCTAAAAAATATTTATAAACTGCAACACAGACTTTTACTGCTGGGATTCCCTGCGAAACCTCGCGTCAGTAATTGAAGACATTATTAGCTACATGTGAGGCCTAATCAGTAGTGGATACATATTCTGTTCATATGTTAAGCCATTTTTAAGCAATGGAATACCGAAAGACTTTGTTCGAAGTTATTTCAATAAACTTTAAATAACACGATGCCCCCTTTCCTTATTTAATCATCCCCGCCCCCTCACTAACATAGTAACGCGTCACTAAACAAAGGTCAAACTTTTTTTTATGGCAAGACTTTCTCCCACGTGGCAAGTAACACCCTGAAAAAACCTCTACAAGTTGCGGACGTGGTTAATAAAATATTGAATGTGAAGAAAGTCAAAAGTGGTAAATCAGTTAATAAAAATATCTTTGTTAAGAGTTCTTTTTTTTTTTCATGGTGTTAACTTTTTGCTTGCTTACAGTGTTTCAAGCTGTTAGAAAAAGGAACAGTCAACTGGAGCGGATTTTTAACGTGTCAAACTAAAATATCAGTTATCTTAAACAGTATATTAATAGTCTTGCGCTTCCTAGCTTTCATAACCATTTGTCAAGAAATAAAATAAAAAATAATACATCCAAAGTAAACAAAAAAGTATAAACTTTTTTTACAAAATATATGCACCAAAAATTTATATAGTTTTGCATATCTGGGTCAATTCACTATGAAAGATCAGCATTAAAAGTTTCAGTTTAATATGATAACATTCTATAGTATAGTTTTAATAACTTAGCTATCTGTTTGAGATAGTAATTTTACGTTGCCAAAACGTTGACGTTTCTGCTCATAAGGATACTTTTGAAATATAACAACTCCACGCGTGAGGTGGGGTGGGGGATGTTGCAGAACCCACTATTTTTGTGATGTAAAAAAAAATTATGCTGATATAGCTATAGCGCAGTTGCTTATGGTCTTTGACATTTTCTACATAGTCTACATTCTTCTCATGAAGCATTGCCGTTTTTTTGGCTTGGAATAGTTGCATGCAATGACTTCTGTTTACATTTGTAATTGGAATACCAAAGCCGTATTGCTACTGTCAGGTTTTGTAAGACACCGACTGCTTCAAAATGTGCTTCAATGTACCAAATATCTTTATGTTACTGAAACTCTTTGCCACACTGCCACTAAGTTCATGTTCATGTGAACGTTCGGCATCTACTTGCTCTCCGCCAGCTGAATAATTACCTCAGGTGTGTAGACAAACCGAAGTAAGACAGCGATCTAGCTTCAATACATAATCATTATGAAACTGCTATCAACACTGAAACTGTATGCAAGTTATTTATGGAAAAGCACCCCAGAAGAATGGAGCATACAACGATACCTGTACGTATATGATAGCCAATGACTGAAATAGCTAATGTACTATTGTCGTACACAGTTGTTTAAATTAGTAACTACTCTGCATGTAGATACTACAGTACTTTACTATAATAAAACATACATATTTATTATAATTTAAGTCTAGCTACCCATGTAGTGTTACAACAGAATGATTATTTGTTGACTTTTCATTGGATATTTGTGGATTTTATGTGAACAGCCATGCCTGTTTAAGCTATATCTCATGCAAAATTGCTTCCAAATTTAATCTCATAGCATCTATTTCTTACAAATATTCGGTGGGGGATATCCTCCAAAAACCCCGTAGTATTAGCATGTTTTGCACAATATATGTTGGCTTTTGATCTCACAAACTTGAAACCCCCCTTTCAAACATTTTTCGTACGGGTCTGATCCTGAGCTCATAATAGAATTGAACTGCTAGAAGTTCAAGGCCAGACACAACGGTTTAACCTATTCAGTGAGCAGCATACAAGTAGAAGTACGTGTCTAAATAAACTACTGTTTGTTGAATACAGAAACGTGGTAGGTTGAAGTATTTTGTTACCGCTATGATCCTGAGGTTAAAGTTAAGGTTGGCTGAGTTTTCCCAAGTGTCACGAAAGGTCACAACACCTAACAAACATTACACGTTAGTGTCATGTACCTTATATTACAATTCTAATGATCGCACGCTATCTTGTTTATCAGTAATTCGTTGAATAATATCACACACACACACACACACACATAGTATTTGTAAGTAACCTTTTGAGGTACAATACTGCCAGCCGAGTAAGAGAGATAAATGCAATATCTAACGTTTGGAGTAAAATATTTTACAGAAAAAGGCAGCTGCAAAGTTCTTAAATATAGAATGACGATGATTTAAAATTTCCAGAGAGCTAGAACTAATCATACAATGCTTAAAGTATGGGTAGCAGAACTACGTAACATTCAATATAAACAGGAGTAACCGTGTACAGTCGTGAAGCTCTTTCCAACAAGTACTCAACATTCAATATAAACAGGAGTAACCGTGTACAGTCGTGAAGCTCTTTCCAACAAGTACTCAACATTCAATATAAACAGGAGTAACCGTGTACAGTCGTGAAGCTCTTTCCAACAAGTACTCAACATTCAATATAAACAGGAGTAACCGTGTACAGTCGTGAAGCTCTTTCCAACAAGTACTCAACATTCAATATAAACAGGAGTAACCGTGTACAGTCGTGAAGCTCTTTCCAACAAGTACTCACTCACCTTTGCAAGAAGCTGGCCTCACAGTGTACGGAGTATAAAGTTTTCTGAAAGTTAATGGTACTTCATGCACTATTTAAATCGAACCTGCCAAGTAACACAAAAAGTAACAGAACTTGGTACCGGGTTCCAAGAAAGAAGTGGTACTCTCCAAAAAGAACCGGTTCCGATGAGTACCGGCAGAACTTCCACCCCAGATTATACAAGCAGGTAACGCTCAGTAGAAGAATCAACTGTGTGAGTAAATGGCGTTAAATAGCAGAAGTTAGTAATTTTATGAGTAGGTATTTTTTAGTTTTCTCTGAAGATCTATAGCCTCAGACAATATGTTGTCGAAAGCTGGAGACGCAACATAACCCTTTTCATAATGTTACATTGACTCAGTGGATCCAAAGTATTACAATGACTAATTCCCATAAGCTTGTTACATTGACTCAGTGGCTAGTTATGTGGGGATTTTTGTTCATCCTTATTGTTTCAACATTTTTATTAAAGGTTCCCCTCTTTTTCTAATGAATGGCAGTCGCTATAAAGGCAACAGTTTTAGCTTGACGTGATGAGTTGTCTTGATGGACATCCTCTGATGAAGTTACTATACTACACTATACTGCTTCTGCACTCCCCAAGTTAAAATGCAATATTTTGGTGTTTAAGTCATCGCAACAACTTCAAGCATTGGTGAGCTAGACATTCTGGTGCCAGAATCAGAATAATCAGGAGAACATTTGACTGTTAAACTACTCACCGGTTCTATACTTTAGCATTTTTTTTTTTTTTGCTAAACTGAAGGCTTTAATAGCTTTTGAAGACCTCGAAAACCTAAGTTAGATATTTATAAAAGTCTCTTACTTTGTTATTATTGTTATAAGATAGATTTGAGACTATGATGAACACAATATGCAACGGTCATTTCTTTCCTAGCCCATCTCTACATACTAAGAACTACTGTGCTTAGTGACATAAAGCCACCATGGTTTCGAAATATCTACATTATTTTACTAACCATATTCATAAATCTAACTGGTATCATTCCATTAAAAGCTAATAAGAAAGCCATTTCCCCTTTCTTCTAGAGGGTGGGGGTGTTAATACTAATAGTAGGACTACCCAATGGCTTATTTTACAGTTAGTTAAGAGTTCATCGATAAGTGATGATAACAGGCTAAACTTGTGAAAGGAACTGTATGAAGTTAGATTTTCTTATTGTGGTTTACATGTCAACACCGAGATTAGTTAAACCACTTTTTTTTTCAGTTAAGTAAAACATCAGTCACGTTTTATTGGAAATATTTTTATAGGTGATCGACTGTTTATATTTATCATATAAAAACGTTAATCTTAAACTTGCAGTTTCATCTGTACAGCGCAAATGTACACCGTGAGTTTGTATTGTCTTGATTATAACTAGTACAAACCGGTTATAATTCGTCATATCCATAATACATTTTAAATATCTCACCTTTTCATGTCTGTTTTCATGGTTTAACTGATCACATACTAGTTCTGGATACTATTTATGTCGTTGTGTTTGCTGTATTAAAGTCCTTGTTGGAAGAACACTGGTAAAGTTTGCATGGCCATTTACCTCCAAACAAACCTCCAAAGTTCGCATGCTAAGTTTCATTAGCTGCTTGTTTTTATACAGCAGGTATTTCTTAATAACAATAATTCGAAATGATTTACGACGAAAACAATACATCAACTTACGAGGAATTAAGATAACTTTTCTGTTGCACGAAATACAAGAAACTCTTCGCAGTTAGTCAATGCGCGTTTTTTTTTTTTTTTTTTACGTTCCCTTGGAGATACAAATTCAACAAACACCACCAATCGATGTAATGTACAGCACTTATCACTTAGGAAACTGTTTTCGTTTAAATGTATGTTAAAGGTTAATGAATGGCCTAGATAAAAAAAAAAAAACAATTAAGCATATGAAATGGTTTATTTGTAGAATATTATCCAACATGATTTAGTTAACATATTTTACATTTAGTTATACAAACCTAACAAGTTCAAAGCATGCTCTCAAGAGTAACATTCAGTGGCGTAGTGACGGGGTGGGGTGGGGGGGGGGGGTTCGGGGGAGCAAAATCAGCAACAAGTTTACCCAGAATTTAGCTGTTTCCATAAAACCAGATAACATGACAATATAGTGAGATACAGTACCATGCTAGGCAGGTTTCCTATGAAAGGTTAGAAATTAGAAAGTAAGAGTTTATAGGGCGGGTAGAAGTTATATTTTGCACCCCGGGCGCCAGGCACCCTCACTACACCACTGGTAACATCGCGTCTTCCGAGGGGATTAACATTCATTATGTACAGCTTTAAGTGGCCATTACTGCTTTGTCTTGTTAACTACTATTTTTGTTACCTTTAACGTGATGTAACTTTAAACTAACCCTAAAATAATGTTTTTAATGTTAATCTGCTGCCATCTTAATCTTTGTATACTCCTGGGGACGGATACTTTTGTTTGTTACAATTATATCACACGTCCTACACAAACCAATATGTCTGTTCTCTCCCAGTTACAGAATCCGTGCATGAAGGAATCATGACGAAATCACAAAGAACTATTTAGCAGCCAAAGCACTACATCAGTGCAAACTACCAGTAGGAAATGCTAGGGATGACACATCATCGTTATTCACTGGACGTAACCACATCAATGTTCGTGTTATCAGGTAGCTCAGTTGGACTTTGAGCTAATCAGTCTCACCAACTGAAAAGTCTGAAAGAACAAGCTCAGTCAGAATGTTGAGTAAGCTTTTTGGCTCTAAGTTTGTTCATCCGCAGTTGTCTTATGCTCTAAGATTGGATAATCAAATTAGAATGTGTTTTATCTTACATGTGATGTCTTTGTGGTTTCTATCAAAACATCTTTATTCGTGAAGACAAAAAAAACAACAGCATATTATTCACGGAATTACAAATCAGTTAATAAATTAAAATATGAAAATTGTTTCATTTTCCAAAAATGAGGGGGACGTCGATACACTTTGTGGTACTGGTATCCGTTTTTTACGTGTTTTAAACCTTTTCTTTAGATCCAGTTCAAGATAATACATTATCTTTTTTACCCTTTCAACCCCTAACGACACTGGACGATTGCTTTTAATGATGACTTTTATGATATGTTGTTTTACTTCATTAATTCTACTGAACACGCGCACAGAAAATTGTTTTTTTTAACTGTGGTCGTAAAACCAACTTTTATTTTGCATTAATATTTAGTATGAAATAGGAACGACTGCGCTATTTACAATCTAACTAGCTTCGTTGTGTCTGTTAACTGTGATCAGAGAGAGAATATTTAATTTTCTCATTAATAAAACTTTTATTGAAGCTCTGTTTCTATTAATGCAAAGTAAAACTAGATATTCCTTTTACACACACGTGTAAATCAGGCTAAAAATAGCTGACTGTAGTATTCACGATTTAACTAATTATTTACGCTACTTTGTCATTTTTAGTAACTTCTTTTAACCAATATTTCTCTTATTTTATGATGAAAAATTAACCAAATTAGTTTTATTACCAGTAAAACAGAAAATGAACGAAACTTGTAATAAAAAAAATTATTTTGAATAAAATATAATATCTTCAGGACTTTTTCTGGATTACTTGTTGATTCTCCGGGATTCTTATGCACAGCACTAAGGTTTGAAAAACTCCGTTGTTCGTTGTGCTGTTAACTTCCCAGTCAAATAAACCACTGCCGTAAAAAGTCCAAATCGGAGAGCTGTGCAACTTCGTGCTTTAAATAAGTTGAGGAAGTCTGTGTCTGGTGCTTATGTATTTAAATCTGGCTCCTCCTAAATATTTGTATAGTTTCGCCCCTAGTCATTAAGCCATTACGATTCATGATTTACAATGTATCTATAGACATAATTTGGTCCAACTACTCGTGTAGAGGTTTACTTAAAAGGGAACAAACTTGTTTTTCTTTTTCTTTTTACATGCAACATCAGAACGGAAAATTATATGAATATTGTCAATACAAATAACAGCCGTTAATTGTTATTTGTTTAATTTTCCACAAAGCTACTCGAAGGCTATATGCGCTAGCTGTCCCTAATTTTGAAGTGATAGCCTAGACTAGCGGTTTTCAAACTTAATAGTACTGCGATCCCCTTCCAACACCAACCATTACTACATAGCACCAGTCTTGTGTCATTACAGAATCGTCAGTATTGATAAACTAAACATGCATTACAAGGCTGTATCAACAAAACTAATATTTAAGTAATCAAGCGATGTCCATTTTAAAGTTGCACAAGTGTTCGCGACCCCCTTGAAAGACGCGACCAAACTTCGGAGTCGCGACCCACAGTTTGAGAAACGCTGGACTAGATGCTGCTGTCAACATTACTCAGTGTCAACTCATTGGTTTCTGTAATCGAATAGTGGAAGTTGACCATCACTACAACGCACCCACGACCCTAAAGTGCGTGGCGAGATTTCTTTTCGAGGGTAACGAGTCGCGAACCACGAATCCACAGTCCGGCACACTAATCACTGGGCTGCATTCGGTCCACCGTTATTTGAATGACGGGGTGGCAAGCCAGAAACCTTACAACCCTTATTAGTAACTGTTCACGAAGAGATACCACCTTCATCATACGGAAACAGTCGTATATCAACTGTTATTATTATTATACTAAATTAACTGAAGCATCTAACCCCAAAAATGTAGGAGAAACATCCGCAGCAACAAATAACACCCAATATTACGTAATCCTTTCACAACCTATATTATTCATTACCTGAAAAATCTACTGCGTGTGCTTATTATACACACAAGTAAATTCAGGATATCCTTTTACTTCATTCTTTCAGTCCTGGGTTGTTGTAATAATATGTTAGGTCCGAGACAGTTGTAATTTTTAGTTTCATGATATATATCGTTCAACCACTACATTCTCACAAACAAGGCCCATCCTCTGGCTTGGCTCCAGGGTCGTAGGACAGCCTTAGATTGTGGACCAATGTGGATTTATTTATTTATTTTTCAAAATATATTCCTTCGCCTCGAATTTGAACCGAGACCTTTAGCACAACTGAGCTACAAGATTCTTCTTATCGCTTGCTAATAAGGCATTTCTAACTATTTTACTACAAGACAATGCAGACAGAAATTTATGGTAAATTTAAGCACTTCTTTCACACGTTTAAATTTAAAAATATTAATGGATCCTTTTTTTCATGTTTCACTGCAATTTTTATTATACGCTTATACAGAATACTTTTACAACTAAATATACTAACTTTATAATTGTGAAATTATATTTGTCAGTTACATTTCTTTATATATTAATCATGCTTTAGCGCCCTCTCATTCAAAATGTGGTTGCAATAACATTTTTCTCACTCTTTCTCTATATTATTCGTATTTGTGAAAGTTAATCTCTAGAACGTTTAGTTTTGTATTTTAGGAACTTTAAATCCTACCGACTAATTCGTAAAAAGAAAACGCATATTTATTGATCAGAAAACCTATCAGCTAGAAAAGCAAAGACGAAAACATTAACGCACATTTAGAAACAAGAAATAATAAATATACGCGTACATTTTGAAACTAGTCTTAGTGAGCAATGAACAGCAGAAAAATAATTTTGGTTTACTGGATTTACTAGGTATTCCAATAAATTAGAAATCAACTGGTTGGAACAACTCATTAAAATTTGTTTCACACGAAAAAATAAGTCTGAATTTAGTAAACAGCTCTCTCAAACCAATGAATCGGAGGATAGGACTAATAGAAAAAATAGGTTTCATTTTTAATATTGTTATTGTGTTTTATGAACAACTACCTGGAGTACCTTTCCATTGTGCGGTTGAAATACAAACTCGTTTGTAACAAAGGATAGGAAATTGTGCTTTTATTTTTTCCCTATCATAATAAGCATTAAAAGTGCAATAAAAATACCTAAAGGTACCATTACTGAAAAGATACTGTTTTCAAAAATTCTATCAATATGAAATTAAATGGGGGTCCAACCCCACCCCCTCACACATGGACACATATGTTGATATATATTTATATGGAAGATGGGGGTTCAACCTCCACCCCCTTCATGACCTTCCTCAAATCCTATATTTGTGTCAGGTTTGGTGCTGATTTATCAAGAAATGTGGAAACGTACAGGGAACTACTGATGGCTGAAAGGTGCGAACAGACACAAACTTAGCTTTATATATTAGATTGACAGAATTCCAAGTCAAACAAATTGTATTGAAGTACTGCTGCTTAACAGATAATGGTTTGAATCTTTTACAATAGTTCCTCTTAACAAGTATGAACACAAAAACCAACAATCATTTTTAACCGAAGATCACTAACCTCCGTTTCTTTTAGATACAAAGACTTGAAAGTAGCCCTTAAAGCTAGGCAAATATCTAACAATCTGTAGTATGAAAGTGATTTGTTATGAACCTGACATTCACAATAAACGAACATTTTTCTTTAAACAAGAAATAAAAATCAAAGTAGAGGCGTTTCGATTACTCGAAGAACAGGTTATGTTTCGATTCGAGGCCGTAACCGGTTCAAAATTTTCCTAACCTCTACCCGAAGCCATTGTTTCTTGTTTTAATTTATACTGTCTCGCGTCGACTAATGTTGAAGTTTGCTCACATGAGACATGTAGTGGATACGATAGCTTAAAACTTTATATACTTCGCAGCACGCAAGAAAACACAAACGGAGCATTCGCGAAGATTAATTTCCAAGGCGGTAATTTTATATGTCAGTACATCTGAATTATTTTATAGATTTTGTTTTGAAATAGGACTGATTTAATAATCTAGTCACTTTTTAAGGAACAAGTGAATAGTCAAAACTCAAAGCGAGTTTATCCAGTGTTATGTTCTGCGTTAGCTCCACAACGCGACGTCGACAGTTCTTAAACTTCGTGAACACGATGACAAAATTTCATTGGTTACAAAAACGGCTCAATAACAACGAGTAACCGATTAGAAAAAAAAATACAAACCATAACACCCCCTAAACCATTTCAACAAATTAAAAAAAACACTATCTTACTTGTTTTGTTGTTCTAGTCTTGCTAAAAGCAGCAAATCCTTTTTGCTACAGTTCTGAGGCACATCTCCGTTCATTCCGTTGTTCTTCAGACTGGATGGTGAACTTGAGTTAAGAAAGGGGTCCGTTTCCATACTTCCAACGTGTTGTGGTTCGTTCATACTACGAGTTCGACGTCTCCGGTGGCCATAACCATCCGAATTAGTGCTATTGTCCTCAGTGTTCCTACAAGCGTAAAAACCAAAACAAACATAAAAAAAAAAAACGATTAACCAATTAAAGTACTATTTCCGGTTATTAAGTATAAAATTATAAACCTTGTTACATGCACTTAGACAACTTGACCCGAGTTATAAGTTGTGGTTCAGAAATGTGCAGATAAAACCTTCACAGACAGACACTACAAAAAATGTTGTAAATAAATATACTAATTCTTGTAATAAGTACAAAAATAACAAAAGGAAAATATTAGCAGTACATTTTCATTTGTACAATTAAATTTACGTTTACGTTTCTTCAAATAATTTTAACGGCCTAAAAATTCCAAACATTTGAATGTGCCGGTCTGAATTATTCATCACTTGGATATCTTATGTATTTTGAATACTCACACAAAAAAATTGGATAAAATACACAGACGTGGCCCCCAGAAGGAGATAAATAATAAATAAGCAAACAACTATGAAAACATAAAATACAATAGTCTACACATCAAATCAATAAGAATAATACAAATTAAAATAGTACAGGAGGAAGGAAAAGGTCGGTTGAACTTGACCCTCCCATGTCTACAAGACCCAAATTCCGATGGACAACGAGTCAACATCAACCATCGCTAATTGTGGGGTTACTCTTGTTTCCCCGAAAGGGGACCGAAGGCTGCCTAGTGGGGTCACCTGTTTTAACCACTAGCACCACTTTATAGTAGAGTGTGGTCTGTCAACCAGTCAGTCAGTAGACACTAAAATGACGCCAAATTAACGTATCAAATTGTACTGTCGTGAAGTCAGTAAAACGTGCGCCTGTCATAAACAACGAGAAGAATTATGCACTACGTAGGCTACAACACAGCATCACAAATGAACTTCAAAAGCAAGAAATAAATAATATTTGTTACTCTTAATTTTGGTTTTATTTACTCATGAAACAGAACACTTTCGGGGACCATGCAGAAGTAACATTAGTATTTAACCACTTTTATAGCACACCTACGGCCACAAGTGCGGAGCGAGTTTTTGTGGTAAAGTGCCGCGAACCATAAACTCTTGAATTCACAGCTAATCACTAGGTCACGCCAGGCTCTTCTCGACCTTCACTTCATACCAAAGATTGTTATACGAGTGAATACGTTAAGCGTCTAGTTACTAGTTATTTCGTAATGTTTATTGTTCCTTTCAGAGACGTTTAAGCTTCCTCGGTCCTTTAAATCTTGTTCTCAATAAAACACTGGCTACCTAAATCAATCTTTGTTTATACTTGAGCAAGCTTTAACGTTTCTCACGCTGAAAGTTTAACGAGTAGATAGATTTTAAGATTATCGTTTGATATTTACGTACAACAAAGAAGTATCAGCAGCGCCGTTAGCGATGTTTTACGTTTCGTTTCTTTCTTAAGTCTAGAACTACAGATGGAATTGGACCCTATCAGCTATTTAAATTATTTTCTTTTAAAAAACTACATATGCAAAAATTGTTTACGGGTCCATGAATGTTGGTTACAGGGTCCTTAAAAGCATAACAGACAAACAAACAAACAAAAAAGAATTACCACCAATATGGCAATTAAACCCAATAATTTTCGCTGGTGCCCCCTATGCATAATACACAGAAAATGAATATATAGATATAAAGTTACTTAGTATGATGCAGTATAAGGGTTCGGGTTTAAACGCTGAAAGCTGGTGAACTATAGAAAACCAAAAGGCCTAAAAACTGTTATAAAAATTAAGTTAACTATAGGTAACTTTATTTTCATTACAATTTTACACTAAGTATATTGGCTATGTATTATAACTTGTAGCTGACAACAAAAGGAAACAAAAT
>NW_013665765.1:306301-315861 GCF_000517525.1 Limulus polyphemus
AAATCATCGCTGTCACGTTCGCACACCAAAGAGTATATATATATATATATTGTACGCATAGAATTAGTTTTAAAAAATGATCAATAATTTATAATTTTCAAACGGCGTTTCTTGCTTAGTTTAACCAAAAATAAAGAATGAATACACAAATAAACGTTTTCATAGGTTTGATGATATAGGATATTCTTTATCTTGTGGCCTATACACCGAAATAGAGTTCGTATAAGTAGTGGTCCCGAATCCAGTGAACTTCACCAACGACATTAATTACGTAAAAATACGCATTTGTGAAGTTTAATACACAATCACAGGAATATACCACAAGTTTTCTTTCTGTAGTACTAATATTGATTCTAAATTTATTATTTAATTCTGAATATGTGAAAGTTAACAACAACAACAAAAGGATGACCCAAAAGACAGTTAAGATTTTCTCCGAAACAGCTCGCCTTTCCCTGTCATATTTGGTTTCACTCTCTTCACCAGGGAGAATGCCAGTTGGGCGAAATCGCCAAATGTCGAAAGGTCGGTTTTAAGCTAACAACGGCGTTTCTAGACAGTTCTGTTCGGGAGTGAAGTTCTGCCAGTACTCGCCAGTACTGAGTACCGGAACTTATTTTTAAGGCGCTACTAATATCGGGACTTGTTTGAGCTGCTTTGTCGTTTTTTGTGTTTACACTTAATTGTTTTTCCTTTTCCAAAAACAGGTCTATGTCACCCAGCTGAGTACCTCTACTTTTATTTAGAGAATTTCGCCCCTGGTTCTATTTGACTTTAGATTCTGACACGGTAGAAGAGAAAATGATAAGTAGCAAGTCTTGGGTTTAGTAAATAGTGTTGTTAATGTATTGCACATTGTGCCCAGTCTGTTATTCTTAGACTTAAACGCAGTCGATATTAATTCAGCATTGTTCTGCGATGAATTTCCTATCGAACCTCCTGTTATTATTAGGCAGACTTATCCAGTTAATCTCTATAATAGAACAAGTTTCACCTGAGTACACCAAACACACCATGGCAACCACTAAACTTTATTTTGATAAAGTTCGGTATCATTAAAGTATAAAACCCAGAAGCTTCTGACGCCCCTATCTTAAAAAATACATATATAAATACTATTATGTATGTATAATATTAACTAAAAATGCTTTTAGCTATTTCTTTAAAAAATATTCATATTAGAATATTAAATCCTTTCAACCTTGCGTATAACTATCGACACGTGTATTTCTTGTCAATATAGGTCAAGGACATAGTCTTAACAGTTCGAAATCTTTTTAAGAATATTTTGTCCGTGGAATGAAAATGGTTGCTAAAATAACATTAGTTACAATGTTACCTACGCTAAAATTACAATAGCACACAAATATCTAAATAACACGTCTGAGAGTTTAACCGGTACAAGTATAAGAACAAATTCACATCAGTTAAGGCTTTGCTGAACATCCAAGACAATTTACAGTTTCGCTCGTCCCTCGTATGCCGATGGTCTATCGCCAGTAGCAAGTTATATATATCTACTGCCTTCTATACTTTACCATATAGAGTAATGGTGTGGAAACATAACAATACTGTGGTTTCTTACGGCACGATACTGTAAACGCAACTTTTTTTTTTTTACTTTTCTCTATACACACGGTAGAAATGTGCCGTTGTTTTCGTTAACCTTTCTTAACCTTAAGAATACCAATCCCCCTAGTTAGAGCAGATACTTAGTATTCTTCAAACTGTACAAACCCATTAATTGAGCCTAAAAAGAAAAAAAAAGGTAAGTCATTTAATGTATCTTTAACTTGAGTGTAGTTAAGGGAATAATCGCAAATTAATACTGAATCCTATATTGTTGGACATCAGTAAATAGTTTATTAAATACTGCAAAAAAAAACAAAAAAAACAACAAACAAACAAAAAAAAAAGGAAAATGAACATGACATGGCTAGTATAATTATAAAACCTCGAGATACAAGTACCTTCAGAAAGAGATAACTGCATGAAATTTCAAACACTTTATGAACTTGTACGTCAAATTTAGGCCAAGTAAAACAAAAATAAAAAATTACATGTTTAGCTCCCTGTCCGCTTCCTTTTTTGTAGCCGCCTCCCGCACTTTTGTGTGATTTTCTTACTTTTTTTTTGAATTATCATTTTTCAATCATACAAATAAACAAAGAAAACTTCTGAATAAAAAAAAAATGAGATAAACACAGCCAATTCATTTTGCCCTTTCTTTGTTTGTCATAAATTCCGTATAGTTTGGATGAAAAAAATGAAACAAAGATGACTTCTGTTTGGCATGGACCCTTTGAAAACAAGCAATAATCATGAAAGAAATGGTACAAACTTTCTTTGAAAGGTCTTTAAAAAAAAGGGGGAGGACCTCCTTTTTTCCTTTTTTCGAAGACTCCGGGTGCTAAACGATTTTTTTTATTATTATTACTTGGCCTAAAGTCTGGGATCTAATTAATTTTATTATTAGAGTCAAGCCTGTTATTCCGCTTGATTTAGTAAACTACATACTACATAAAAACAAATGAGTATAAAGTTAACACTTACCTTGAAAGGGACAGTCTACGACGAAAGAATGCTATCATTTTTAACACATACCTATTTAACAAAAATTATTTTGCACCTGCCAAATCAACTTGAGATTATTTTATGTACAAAACCGCTGAATTTAGGGGTGATACATATTATGTGAAATCAAAAATTCCAATGAAAGCTTTGTGAAGCCTTTACTCTTTACCACCTGTCGTCGTTTCATAGAACTCAGGTGTTGCAAATGTTAACCTGTACCTAGAAGTACGCTACATATTTTAATTCTCGTTTCTGGCATAAAATCGATGCACCAAATAAAGAACCGACATTATATCTGGTTGCGACTGGCACGTGTTCCATTTTTACACTGGGCAAATATGACTGACATGCAAGTTAACAAGTGCATCTAATGGTGTAACACATCAGACCTCTGGTAAACTAACCAGATCCCGTACAAGTGGAGCACACTTGGTTCACAGATACGCATGCGCTATAGTATCCAATTTTTACTAACACGTGTAAGCACAATGATAAAGTGTAAAAAAGTAGTAACAGCCGTAAAATAATGAACAAAACTATTGGAATACAAGATATTGGTAAAGTTACGTTTTGTTTCGAGTTTACAAAAAAAAAAAAGGACGTAACACAACTATTTACTCTTAATATGCTCTGCATATTTAAATTGCATAAAGTAGATTTAACCAGTTGCATTTTCTGAAATCTAGATACTTTTAGTTACAGCTTTTAGGTATGATATTTACGAAGTTAAAAGTAGTGAAATTACTATCGACTAAAGAGGCAAATCTTATAATGCATTGTTTTTTGTTGTGTTCATATGTGTATATATATATATTGAATGCTTGTTCGTCACGTCTTTTTTGAACTGCAGGTGTCAGGATAACAAATGGTGTGTCCAACTTTGATATAGGACAAGAAACACTTCATGCCTGTAAAAGGAACGGAGTGTAATAACTTGAAACTTTGAGCAGTTAAGAAGTGTTTTCCTAACTGTAGCTAGTGGATTAACCCTTCAGTTTAGTTAGTAATAGCGCCCGATTTTATATAGCGTGCGAATGACTTAAATAAAAAATGCACACTACGACGAGCTGAAATAGCTAGTGTGTATTGAACAAAGTTGTTCCAAAATCCTAAGGTTTGGCTACACCTATTTTATAAAGAATTGCAACAATTTTGACGCTCAGAAGAATGTAAATAAAATCACCACCCTTGTAACTGCCTCACGTGATCGTTCCACTTAAGGGCCATATCCGTTACCCTTATCAACAATGCCACTTTTGTCATTGCATGTTTGAATTGTTGATTATATTTCTTGGTTACTACTTAAGCGCACAAAAAAATCTCAATCGCAGTGACCTAGTGTTAGTTCCTGCCTAACAATGGTCTCCAGCGCGCCATCTACCGCAAAACGTTTTCATATATAAATTCGACATAATTTTTCAATTTCAAACTGTAACAGCGCTATTAGGTTATGTTTTAAGTATTGTGATGTGAACGCCTTTTACAAGCTGGTGAAGCATAATTATAACCCTAATCCTCATAACACACTAGTATTAGGCCGAATATATATTTTAAACACTGCATTCTTCATCCAGTCCCTTAAGGATTTAAGAATTAGAATAGTGAATAATAATATTTCAACCACACTATAATCGTCATATCTATATTCATCGTATTTAAAAATATAATAGGCCTAAAACTAATGTATTATGACAATCATAATTATATTATAATTACTTCATCGCTTCTCTAGCTTCGGTTACTGCAAATGTCAAATGCGTAAAAACCTATATAAAAAAACAAACCTTTCACCTGAAATTGAAAACTCTACAATTACTAAATCTATGCTAAATTATTAGCTAGCAATGTGCACTCTATGAACTCAAAGAAGTATACAACCAATAAAAGGCAAACGATGGTAAGACGTGTTATTCAGCAATAAAAATAAAATATAAATAACCCAACAAAAATACGAACTATGATAAAATTTAAAACTTTCTACTACCCAGATGACGTGTTAAATAAGTAACAAAACTTCTAAAACACAAAATATAACAAGTAAAAGTACTACAAGTTAGTAAATAAGGTGACATCTCGTGGAGTAGTTTAAACGTTTAGGTTCAAACAACTAAAGAAAGATAAAATAAAAACATTAAAGTTTTTGCTGCTAGTTATTTGGTATGTGATAACGTTAAGGAATCAAAGATGTATCTGGAGTTTATACATATAAATTATAAATAAATATTATACTTCAATAAACAAGTCACGAATAATAATAATAAAAAAGTTCAAATGACGCATCATCAGTCAACAGGAAAGAACCAAAATGTACAATCAAGCATGGCGCACAAACATTCACGGGACTTTAGGTTAATTTCAGTCTAACACTGGGTGAGTTCGTATACTTTAATTCAGTATTTATGTTAGAAAAGTTACAAATCGTTTACGAATTTAGATATTACTATTGGGCTGATTTAATAGATCGTTTGGTTGCACAGCAAATTTCCAAAATTCACCTGTATGTTAAAATATTATGGGAAACAAACCATACAAAATTTTCATTTAACTTCTTAATACATTTATGCCAACCTCATTACGAAGAATGTAGCAGCAGCCTGCTAAAAATATAGTACAGTGTAAATAAGGTACTTATACCCTACCCCCTTTTTTTTAAACTACTACATAAGGATCGTAGTAAAATAAATATACTGAAACAAAACGTTTTAACAATACAATTTCGGCACTGTCAGGTTGATGATGGCGATTTAATACTGGCAACAGATGAAGAGTTTTTGATATAAATTTATTTTACCTTTGTTCAATAACCTGGAGAAAAAGAAAACCATCTTGTCTGAATAAAAGTAGCAACTTAACTTTGAAGATTTCCATCGTGTTATGTTAAAGATCATTGTAAATAATGTTATTTTGAATTTAGTTATTTTACATACCAAACCTTTAAAAATATTATATGAAAAATGTAATCGTCATTTAATACACTAGATGGCAGCAAAGTAAGAAACTCACTTGGGACGCATGCAAACAAGAAAAGAGCTGATAAATGGTTAACTTTACTGTGGTTAACGCCACATAAGCAGTCATACGCAAGTTACAACAACATGTCAAAAATAACTCATTATAGTTTTAAACACTTACAACATATACAAAACTTTAATTTTCTAATTTGGCCATATTACAAAATACGACTGGTAAGGTTCAACTTTTAATGAAAAACAATATATAATGTGCGTATATTTTAACAAAACATTATTCTGACCCTAAGGCTTTGACAAGATTCCTAGTTTTGTCTAGGTTAATTATTATTATTAAAATAATTAATCGTTGACTGTATAACAGATTTTCCATCAAAAAACAAATAGTGAAAATGAAGTTTTGATAATCTCGCCTTCAACTATTTCATTCAAACTGCAGCCTACAGTAAGTATTTAAGCTACAAGACAATATAAACCTGTACACTGGAAACACGTTACACTTAGGTTCGTGTTGAAATAAGTAAAAAAAAAACTATGCTGACTTACCATTCTTGAAACTGACCCATCGAAGATCCGACCTGTAACTAACTATATCAATATATCTCACAAAATATGTAAAATTGTGACATTTTCAGTGGTTTCTTAGGGCGAACGTTGCTACATGATTCCTGCCATGAGAGTCTCCTGCACCGCTCGTAACAGAGCAGCCCACGAGTCTGGATAAACTACCGTGAGCAGAGCTCAAGGGAACGTTATCATGCGAGAACAATAGTTACAAAAAGGCGGTCAATGTGTGCCCCAGGGTCTCACATATACTTAATTTACGAAAGGGTGTGTTACGGTAACCCCTCAAACGCTCCAGTTGTTGCTAGTATGTCACGAACCTCACAATATCACCGCAGGCTTATTAAGTAACATTTTAATTCTTGAAACTAATGTAAAGTGTAATAAGAAATATATATATATATATATAAGCAGAAATAATTTGTTCTGGGACAAATTTTTTAAGTCCCTAATAAAAAAATTTACCAACCTGTTTCTTGTAATGAGCCATTAAATAAAAAGGTAAGAAAAATGTTCTGGTTTTCATATTTTACAATGTACTATACAAAGTATATCATTGTCACACTTGAGAACACATGATAAAAATAATTGGAATATATGTACTTTTAATATTTAGTTAGAGGTCACATATTTAAAAAAAATGGTTGCCACTTACATTTTACATATTGCAATGTGTAGACTAAATCAAGGCACACCATTGTGTACTGTCGTGCAGCCAAAACAACCTGCAGGACACACTGTGTATTATTAGCAGGGGTGATAGTTTAGCGATTTTCCACCTTTTGTATCTCGGACTGTGGTAATCCAAACTATCACATATTTTCAGTGGATGTGCTCTACTGGACTTATACTTCACATACCAAATGTCAATGCAATCCGTTAAAAGTACACGAGGTATATATTCTCCAATTTTGATTTAATTTTTACTTTTTTTTCTTCGCACCGAAAGTACGGAAAATTTATTTGATAGAAAAACATACTTAACATATTTTTCAAATTTGGTACACAGATAGATCTTTAGAACCTAAACTAAACCCTTGCCTTCCCTCGGTGGCTTACTGGGAAGTCAGATGGCTTATATCGCTAAAAATCTGATTTCGATACCTGCTGTGACAAAAGCATAGATAGCCTGTTGCGTAGCTTTTTGCTTAACAATAAACAAAATCTTCCTCACCCTCCCATTTTCATAAGCTAAAAATCTGGGAAAGTTATCTATATTAGATTAGCCAGTAATGATCAATCTCATAAAATTTGTTTTTCTGTTAGTTGAATTTCACGCAAAGCTACCAAAGGGCTACTATATGCATTAGACGTTTCTAATTTTGAACTCACTGACTAGAGGGAAGGTAAATTGTCAACACCGCCCACCGCCAACGGTTGTCAGACCGAATAGTGGAATTTGACTGTCACTCTTATAACGCATCAACGGCCCCAAACTGCGGAGAGCGATTTGAGGAGGAGAACGGCGACGAGACGCCATCCGTGGATCCTCAAATCAACAGTCCGGCACTGGTCTGCATTCGGACCGCATCGCTAAAAAACAAGAATCGAATAACCTGCAGCTACAAGTGCTTTTTTGAGGCAAGGAAAAAAAACTATTTGTTCATAAACGGCTCTTTTCCAAATGTTTTCGAATTTCAAGAAAGAAGACTCGATCTTAGTTAATCCGTCTAACATTTTTCCGGGTACACCCTCCAGTAAAACATTACACAAACCTTTATGTGACGCACAATGGTCTAAGCGCTGAATTTTAAACTTCCAAAGGAATAACAATCTCTTGCTTTGTGCAGAACCAACCACTTAGAACATTTAAGGTCACGTGCTGAAATACCACGTGACGAATTTAAAAAGGATGGGTCGAGTGTGTTATGGTAAAGTTGGACGTGGCTGATGGAGCGGGTCTGAAATGCACAGGCTCTTTGGGTTACTCGAGTACTCGTTCGCTATTAACTCAGCTAAATGTATGAACACACACACAAATATTATAGCTTAATTTGTGACAAAATGTTTGTTTGTTTGATTTGAAAGCCATTCTGTACAATGGGTTAACTACACAGTGTACACGACGTACCCGCAGTAATTATAAGCGGAAAAGTATTACATATAAGTAGAAGTAATTAAGTCTTACAATTATAGTTTGACAAGCAACTCGTTTGACTATAAAAAAAAAAGCTTATTAACCGAATAAATTCAGGCTTTACACACACACCAGTGGGTAATATTTCAGTTTTAGAAGAAACAACTTTTTGGAATATGCTACTTTTGCCAGATGTTGCTACATACAGACACAAGGACCAATTTTGGGCACAAGTTATAGAATTACTCACATCCTTATTAGGCATCAGAACAATATAGAATATTTTACTCATCAGAAAGGGTGAAATGGGAGAAATGCTGAATCCATAAAAGTGTTTCTATTTGCTGCCAGAAACCTTCCCTCTTACTTCTGGGTGTTGTCTTCCAAGCATGGTGGGTGTTAAGGTAATATCCGAAGCCAGATTATTCTCAGATCTATCATGAAGTATGCATTTCATAAAATCTCCTAAACGCACATGTACGAAAACTGAGTGAAACAACGTCTATAGGTGTATAAAAGTCACTGCTCGTAACGGTCGCTTTGTTGGTGACATTCAACTTGGCTCAGTGGTTAGTCTCAACAGGAAATCTCGTGATATTACAGGGAAGTTTTTTCTAACTTTGTTTTAATTATTAACTCATCAAGTTTAGAACAAGATCTTACTATATTAGGAAAAACCAGAACAACATGATAGCTTAAGTGAAGGATATGAATTATTTGTTAAGACTAGATTAGAAAAAATTGGATGTTACAGTGGAAATTTCGCTCAACTATCATGTGGAAACCTCGTGTTCAAATCCCAGTAGAGTAGGCATTTTATGTTAATTTTTTATATTTATTTTTAATTCGGTCTCTTCACGACTTTCTCTCCGGGCTTGAGTCAGAATCATACACGTCTCTTCACGTCTGAACATCTCAACCTATGTGCTCCACCAAAATTTAACCCTGAGGCTATTCCACATCAAATTCGTTTGGCTTTAACTTTTTCATCAGTGTGGGGCGAAGAGAAACACAAGTTTCTGAATACCCCGGGTTGTCTTTCAGGCCCCAAATTCTTTTAGGCTGGAAAGATATTAAACCTAAATTCCTGCCACGAATTTGTTATTTGTTGTTATTTTTTAATTATTTATTTTCATGTTTACAGCAAGCACTTTGAATATAATGAAAAATACGAGTACCATTAGATTAAATGAGGGATCATATGATATCACATATAAAGTGTCTGTGTCAAACAGAACACAAATATCTTTTCAACCTGGCGATACAATTCATTATTATTGTTCAACTTAGGTAAGAGATTTTTAAAAATTATTTCGAATGTTGTTATTACTACGATTCCTTTACTTGAATGCCCGGCATGGCCAGGTGGTTAGGGC
>NW_013665765.1:315969-317270 GCF_000517525.1 Limulus polyphemus
GCGAAGATAGCCCTCGTGTAGCTTTGCGCGAAATTCAAAACCAACAAAAACAAACAAACCTTTACTTTAAAACTCTTTATTTATTAAAGAGCTGACACCAGGGCCGCTATGTGTGATCTAGGTTTTATAATTTTATAGTACTTACATTAGTATTTCAGTATTTAGTAACCAAGTGCTAACAAATTAGGAGACAAGATGAACTACTAGGTCTCAGAAGCAAAGTTTAAAATGTGTTCATTAAAAGGTCTCACCCCCTCCCATTATAAAAATATTAAGGCATTTTACAGCAATTACCAAACTAGTCTTAGTTCTGCTTGTGCTAAGGGAGAACCTTACGTAGCCTCGATTATCGAATTAAGCCTTTAAAAGGTTAACACAATACAGCACGCAAGATTCACAGTTACAATCATACAGGGTTTAATATTATATTTCAAGTACTTTAATAGACATTGCTGTGAACTTTTTTTCGATTTCTGAATAACATTCTTAGAAGTGAAGCACCATTTTTAAATGTGGTTAGTTCAAGAATTGTCTTATTTTTTAAGGTACTAAAATTAATGATAAACATTTACAATTAAAGGACAACTACCTACAAATAAAATATGCTGCTTGCTGCAAAGAAATGTACATGACTATAAAAATATAAATATCGGCAGATCAAACGAATTTGTATGAAAACAACCGAGTACATAAAAATGCTATAGAGGCATTAAACCTGACTTATCCCTGACAAATCCGATACTTTACATCATCAACTAATTAACGAGAAGATGAAAAATGTCCGCTTTCACCAAGAGAGTTAAAATGTTCTTATGAAGCGTTTTAAATAGTTAACGTAGCACTAGCCACTGTGGGTAAGGTACTTTTTAACGACTTGAGTACCAGGTTGTCCCAGATCGTAATAGAGGAATGACCTCATGAAGCCGAGGTAAACCGAGTTCAATGGGTTCAGGCAATAAAGCCAGTATCGTATCAGCAGAATTGTTTCACATGTTATCGTAAATGGGGCGTAATTATTGTGATTTTTATGTTCTAAATTTCAACTGTTTTTATATATGTGTTATAATTATGAATCCATCAATAAAAACAGTTACAAAAGAAAACAACGGTGACAGAAAATTGGTGAAGGTAACGTTTAATCAAAAAGATCGCCAAGAAAATGTAACAATATCAAAGGCTCGTGGATCTTCTAAATAGGTTTACATACACTGTTTCAATAAGAATTCTTGTACTTACCTAGAGATAACTAATTATTACGCCTCCGGTCGTTAGTTAATTTTCCGTATAATTTCTTTCTGAAG
>NW_013665765.1:317746-320199 GCF_000517525.1 Limulus polyphemus
CTTTAAAAAAAAGTACTTAAGTTATAATTAAATATTACGTATTGAAAAATTACAGTGTTATCGTAAAATTTTAATACTCTTCGACCACCACGTGAACATTCAATCGAAACTAGTAAAAACTCTTTCGGATGTAATAGGGGGAATGTATATCGATTTTCGTGGATTTTGGTGATTCGCCTCCATCGAAGAATATATATATATATATATAATCACACAGAAATAGAGATCCAGTAAACTTTACACTGTTTTCACAATTCTTGTGCTATTATCATGTTTCACATACTAAAATATATATTTATTGTCATGAAAACTGGAAATACCAAAAATTTCAAACTGTTTACGAAAGTACTTGCCATCTTTAACAAAAACAACCTTTCAGCAGTAGTGTGTACGAGTATGACGTAAGCGAGAAAATAGTCCAAATTTTATCCTTCATCATACTCCTCTCGTACATTACGAGTATTAAGTTAGATATTTTAGGTAATATTACTGATATTTTTGGTTATTATAACAATTTAGGTATTGTTTATTTCACTCAGTGAAAATAATTGTTTGCGTACTTGTTTTAAATCCAAAATATTGTTGCTTATAAAAGCATTAATTTCGGTCTTTCAGTTTCAACTGCCACACTGGAACTATTTTTTTGTTGGTCACATTAGTGTTAACTTTAGGTTTGAAATCTGAGTCATGTGATCGAAAATAGTCTACTTGGTTTTTAGTTGCATCCCAGTATTTTTACCAAATGCGATGGAAAAGCCCGAGCGATGTTCCGAGTGATAAACATTATGGAACCATTATACTCGATCGTGATTTTTATTACGAATATTAGGCCTGTGGATAACGCTTTCGTTGTTTAACAATGTAACGTTGTCAGCCTTGCTCAAGAAACTCGTTATCAAAGAAGCTACCAGATGATATAATAATTCCTCAGTCATATCAGACAAAAATTAATTTTTTTTTCGTACTTCATTTTGATCAAAAATATTGACAAATAAAAATAAGCAAGACTTTCAAGGTCGCATAGCAACCGCCAGTTAGAATCGTAAAGCCACGTTGCGAACCGAACAAAGTATTTCCAACAGCAATGTGGTAATGGTTGTTGATGGCAGTGGCATACAAATATTTAAAATAAGAATTATTTTGCAAATCCTTATTATTTACAATTACAAGACTAATAACTGCCTTTTAAATATATTTTTCGTTTCACCATAAACGCTTACTTACTAAACCTTTTGGTTGAAAGCGCAAATAATCAGACCGTATAGATCAACTTCCCATAATGTAACGGGTTATGGTTTTCAGACAGTCACAGGGTATCACCGCGCTGTTTTGCTAAAAATTAGTCGAAATCCACACTAGTGTAATGAAAAGGCCTTCGATTAAAATAATACACGTACTTTCCTTTCTCACTCTCAATTTTTTTTCGGCCGGACGTAAACTAGTGGTTAGTGCTGAACTGTGAACTGAGAGTCCATGGTTCGAGTTCCGTTGCTGGTATAAAAAAAATCGCGCTTCGCACTTTAGGGCCGTGGATGCGATATAAAAGCGACGGACCAATCTTACTATTCGATCAAAGTAATCTAAGAATTGTCGGTGAATGCCAATAACTAGCTGTCTTCCCTCTATTCTATGAGTTCAAAATTAGTGACAACTAGCGCAAATAGCACGAGTATCCGATATAAAAGTCTTGTCGCACAGTATTTGCCTTGCATTGTATAAACTAAGCATAGAGATGATTCATAATTTCTTCACCAGTTTAAAACACCGATTTTACTGACACACAAACACAACTATTCACGTAAACATTTTCATTGAAATTAGCCAGAAGTTTGAAGGCAGTGAGCCGATCAGAGTTAAACCTCTAAAAACACAGTGATAAATTACTTTTACACTAAATAAAAATATACAGTATCAAACAGTTTATTATACAGAAATTTCGACAACATTAGTGATTTTATCATGACTGTAAGATATATATATACATTATATTGTGACGGAGTTATTATTATATATTTATTTTAATATCGATGTTTGCTTGAATTAAACTTATATTTGCAAGTGTACATAACTTATAGTTAAATATGTATTGCGAAACTCCCGCTTATTCTCTCATTTTGTAGAAGATTCTCGAGTGTAAGAATCAACAATATATCTATGTACGTAAACGCTTAATGTAGCTTTCTATTGTTACATAATCTGAATTTTCTAAAAACTCTCCACACGCCTATAAATATAACCAACGCGATGTGCCTAAAAACAGTATCTATTATTAGTGTGCTATAAACTTTGGAAGCTATAACTATAATTGTGATTAGCGCTTATCAATTGAAGAACTTCAGATATTTGACCAGGAACATTTACAAAGTTCGAACATTACAAATCATTTAATTTCAATGGATTCTCATCGGACATTCGTATTTTAAGCATTCGTATTTATAATTTCACGGTGGAAA
>NW_013665765.1:321196-328063 GCF_000517525.1 Limulus polyphemus
ATATACACTGTTGTCCTAGAGGATGTGAAAGTATGATAACAAGATAATAAGTTGGCAAATAACGATTTATAAGCATACAGAAGTGATTTATTTTGGGGGGGAACATACATAGGTATAAACAAGACAGATCAATGTTCTGTCGAAACATGTAGTATGTTCCCCCAAAATACATCACTTCATTATGCTAATAAATCGTTGTTTGCAAACTTAATATTATATTAGCATAACGTGCTTCATTACTTCAAAATTTACATCATGATTGACAACAGATTCCCCTGTACAAATCTTAAATAACAAAATACACAGTGTTCTACAGTCTCGGTCAAGCTCGTGAAACTACTGCACATAATCCAGTACCATATTTTCCTAGATGACCAAAAGGAAGGCGATACAGTCCAAGTTACGTACGTCCAATAAAAGAGTCTCAAATCCAACCGCCATCACTAAGATGGTGGCGTACTGCGCAGCCGAAACATGTAGTTTTTTTTTATATACAGATGTGCCCCGTTTTTAATAAAGCCAATTTTATTGTGCGACAATTAAACGTTGTATATTTGTTTTTTATCTTTTGAAAAGTCCTATTTGTTAAAAAAATGTATACATAATCTGTCGTAATTTATGCAATAATTCAACTTTCCAGACACATTTTTTTTTTTCGAATGTCTGAGAAAACATCCAAGATATATTGTTTATTAGCGAGGAAACTTTGAATATCATGTTGTAAACGCACAATCTTATTTCTGGTTGACATATCTTTCCTGAAATCACATTGTCAAACATTAAGCAGATGACGTAGAGACAAATACTAGATTAACCTACTGGTCACGATTATCTCCAAAACATTTAACACTGGTGTCAAGGTAACTTGACGGTACGAGATAGGCATAGATAGGTCTGTTGGCCTGGTTTTAATACAGAGAAAGCAATAGCACGTTTACAGTTAAAATTTTCATAAGCGGGTCAGTATGTTTACAAATTTACAATGCTAAAATCCGGGATTCGATTCCCCGTGTTGGATACGCACATAGTGCAATGTGCAGCTTTGGGCTAAAAACAAAGTCAAGTAAAGTAGTATTTGCATACGAGGAATAATTACCTGCAATATTGTTTATCATATTTGACAGTTATTATAAAATCTCATTTAGCTTTATACCGTTCTGTAATCGCTAAATTACAATAAGAATCCAATAAAGAACAGTCTTACGAAAATAACTTGGTTTTGAAATAGGAATACTGATTTCTGTAGTCTGATATATGTATATATATGTTGGTAAAGCATCAATATTCTCGGTTACTAAAGCGCCTGTAAATTTAGTAGCACCATGGAAACAAAACAAATTCCAACTGGGTGGTGCCTACTGTATCGAAAATAACAATGAACAATGGTTACAACAATGACCTTCCATTTAGTAACTATGAGTGAGATCTAAAGGACAAGGTTTACCATCTCTATGATCAAGAGTAACTGAACCCTCGTTTACGAATTATAAAAAGCACTGTCCTCTAATATAGTGTCTAAAGGCCTACCATGATTATGTAATTTAAAATGACTCCAAAATGGAGAATAAGCATTAGAGTCACCAAGCACCAGTGCATAAAGAGAGGTAGAAAACACATCTTCAACACTATTAGCTGCATTAGAAATATTCAAAACAATATAGAATTTAAGATATGAACCAACTTTAGCTTTTACCCATTCACTCGATATCGACGGGCAAGAATCTGAACAATATATTAATAGAAACTGCCCTGATGTATAAACTGGAACCAGGACTGCTGGTACCAGAAGAAATAGTCACTGAATCACTATAAGAATTGATTCTGATATCACAGTTGTTGTGATCACCACAGATTTTTTAGAATTCAGCGTTTCCCAAACTATGTTCCGTCCGAGATTGATAGGTGCTCCGTGAGAAAATCATGATTTTAAATTTTAATAAAATATTTAACACTTTTGTACGATCATAACTTATTATGTAAATATTTTCCTATTTATTAGAATTAGATAATATCGATTTCGCATTGAAGAAGAATTATATAAGATGCCATATCTAAAATATATTATAAGAATAAAAATGTAAAATTCATTAATATGTAATTTGATTAAATAAATAAATGAATAATATACAAATCTAGAGGGCGCTGCGCGCGCATTTATACCCTCTACACCGATATTTCACGTGTCTAGTTTTCTGTAAGCTTTTTCTCAGCTGAAAAGTGTTCCGTGGACCAAAAAAAAAAAAAAAAATAGGGAAACGCTGGTTTAGATACATCACAAACGAAGAAAGTAGCCAAATGTATACCCCCGCAACTGGTATACTTTGACTTATCCGTCCAAATTGGGGCGCTGATTGTATCTATGATTCTCACTGCATCAAGGACAAACAATTTTCGTACTTCTTCAGCTTGTTGATATATAAAAACACCCAGAAGGCTTCGATATAAACGTCCTTACACCTTGTTCCGAAGAAGGCCTTGGCTTTGGTATGGAAAACCACAGTGGACAGAGGAGATTGTGAAACACCCATGATCACACCAACTAATTCCTCTGATGAGTTTGGGTACACTTTTGGCGACATGTAAATTACAAGTCTAAAATTTTTCACAGTGGCGTTTTCACATCTTCATCCCAGCACTTTACATCTAATCTACTATCACAGCGTAGGAAAGTTATTTATCTCATGTACATGATACGTGAAAAACTTGCTAATCTTTAGAGATTTGAATTTCAACGAATGTATCCGTACAAGAAGTTTTTGTTGAATTTCACTTATAGCTACACAAGGGCCATCTACACTAGCCATCCCTATATAATTCTGAAATGATAAACTGATGAGAATGCAATTAGTCAATACCAACCACTATTAAGTCTTGGGCTATTTTTGTTAGACCGACGAGTAGTGTTTAAATGTTACTCTTATAGCGCAGCCAAGGCTTCAAAAGTACAACAACGAGACGCGAACAACGAACCCCTGTATTCACACAATTATAACTGTTCTTCAAATTTTCTCGTGAATTTTAACAAGAACGAAAAAGGAAAAGCTAGTAATATGATTTTTTTTTGAACTGCTACTTTTGACAAAATTAATTTTTATAGCATAGTGATTGCAGCATTTTCATTTTCTACAACGTAGTAATGATAATAAGATGAGTGTAAGAGAAAATGTTATATCTTACGTCTGCGCTGCCTTCACAGTCGTCCTATCAATTATTAAAAATTATAAACAAATTTGATGGAAATTTCATCTTTAAAAAAATGAAGTTTCGTCATGCTAACCTTCACTATGGACTAAACTTTATTCGAAACTATCTCCAGCGGCGTTTGAATATTCCACCTTCATCAGGATGTTTATACTCCTAATACATCATTAAGTTTACATGATACGAATAGAGAACGAACAGGATAATTAATATAGCATGCCTGATGACCTCTTATCGACTAACTAAGCGCACGAGCACAGGTGTTTAACAGAGCTCCTGGGCAGTGAACTTGTGACAGATCAAATGTAGATATCAGATACATATTTGACAAACCTCTGATCTGAAATCCATAATGGCCAAATTATGAAAAACATGATAAAACAATAATAAAGCTAATCAACGGTCCCACGTGACTTTGTCACGAGTGGCCGATTGGTTTTTATCGTTCCCCTAATTTTCGGCATTCAAACAGTAGCTTTAAAAAAAAAGAACGTATGTATAAATAAAGCGCATGCGCATTTCTGTCATACAATACTGAAAGCTTACATATTTGAACTAGTAGTTAACAGTATTACAATGACTAAACACGTAGCTTGTTACGTATTATAATTTTGAATGCTCTGAAACTGAGTTAACTGATAATTTAAATTTAGTAGTTAAGTAAATGCCGATATATCTCCAATTTATGATATTTACAAACAAGATACAAACAACAATACAATTTACAATAACGGTTAGTACAAATAGTTATTACACAGAATGATTTATATACAAAAATATTACAAACATAAAAGCAATATAAAGTCTTCTTTCTAGTCTGAAACTTCCTTGATATCTTATCGAGGGTTCACATGCCGAGTTTTCCACCGTGAAGTTATATAATGTGTTCGTAAAAGTACTAATGTCCGATGAGAATCCACTGAAGTTAAATAATTTGTAATGTTCGAACTTTGTAAATACTCTTGGTCAAATATATGAAGTTTTCCGATTGATAAGCGCTAATCACAATTATAGTTATAGTTTCCGAAGTTTATAGCACACCAACTATAGAAAACCAATAATAGATACTGTTTTTAGGCGCGTCGTGTTGGTTATATTTATAGGCGTGTGTAGAGTTTGTAGAAAATTCAGATTATGTAACAATACAAAGCTACATTAAGCGTTTACATACATAGATATATTGTTGATTCTTACACTCGAGAATCTTCTACAACGTGAAAGAATAGGCGGGAGTTTCGCAATACGTATTTAACAGTATAAGCTATGTATGCTTCTAAATAGAAATTTAATCTAAACAAACGTCGATATTGAAATAAATATATAATAATTAGTCCGTCACAATCTATATCTATGTTTAGACTATTAACATTAAATACCACCACCAAAAATATACTACCATTTAAAATGAAGAAACAAAAAAAAAAAAGATTGACCAGTTACATAATTCAAATAGAAATCTGAATGTTATCACACATAATAAACAGCCTCCCGGTGGCTCAGCGGTAAGCCTGAGGGATTATAACTACAACTCGGCGTTTGATACCTATACAAAACGCAGATGACCCATTGTGCAGTTTTTACAAACATAAATACTTGTAGATGGTAACCTCTATATACCTGTTTGTAGTTGGTTTTAGTTGTGTTTTAGCTCAAAGCATCACAATAGACTATTTGCGTGGTCCACCGTTGGGAATCGAACCTCGGATTTTAGTGTTGTACGTCCATAAACGTACCGCTAACCCATCGGGGCCATTTATTTTACTTCTTCAATAACATTGAAACGAATTAGTCTTTTTTTTTTAGCATTGCATTATATACCCACTGCAGATTTTGTTGATTTAAATATATGTCAAATGTTGACTGGGGCACCACATTACCTCGAACATATTATCCATATTTTGTTGACTGGAACGTATATCAAATTAATGATGGCTATGGATCTTAGAAAAATTAATACCCAGTAAAGATTATTAAAATTTTGCACAACTCAGATTTTATAAAATTTAATGTGAAAAAAATATGCACAAGCCCACGAAGAATCTTTGAATCCAATTAAAATATATTCTAGGTAAATAAACTTAAAATAGTTCAATCATACAGACATCAAATGTATACATATTTTAAATAACGTTATGAACATAAATTTTTGGACGCCAAATATTAATAAAAAAGAAAAGAAACCAGTCGTCGTTTTCCTCTAAATTAAAATGTTATATAAACGATCAACATAAAAACGCAACAGAGACGACGACAAGGTGGAAAACACTTTGTACCACAACAACTACGATACAACATACTTCTAGTTTTGTCTCAGTCTTACACATAACACTTTGTATGAGTTTTAGTCTCAAATTGTGCCACTGGGGTGACGTATATTTATTTTACAGCACGCGATGTCGCTGTTCCTTATAGCAACAAATACAACTGCTTCTCTTCCAAGTTCAGTTAACTAACCTTGAAAAACTGGGTTATTATTTCGTGTAACCTACTCACACACTTAGATGAAACATGTCCACTTCACGGGTCTTTGTAGCTGGAATTACTTTAGCAAAGTCGAGAAAGGCATTGTTCATTTGAGGCATAATTGGAAATGTTTTGAAATGATCTCTTATAGTTTTACGTTTTTTTGTTTTTTAAGGGTTGGTTGGTGGGTAGTATTAATGTCCATATAAGCGTCAAGTGCTCTGAAATAAGGGTTGTTGAACAAGTTATTAAATACTGTTGGCTTTAAACGATATGATACAGCTAAAGTTCATGTTTATATACCTACTTCAGTTCTTAATAAAACAAACATCGAGATTGTTACTGAACAAGGTTAATCCATAAAGAATTGTTCAACTATTTTCATAACAAAAACATCAAATTTACATACAAAGGTATTATGATCAATAAATGGCTGTAAGGCTTTGAAAGTAGGTGTAGTTTTCCTTCCTCGTCTGATATTGTGTTTTAACAGTAATAAGTATTTTAACTAATCAATATCAATTTGATCATTCAATGGTAGACGTTGTTTCTAGCGCTAGCTCGTGACAAGGCACTAAGATAAATAAACGTGTATTGTGGTCTGGCATGAATGCATACACGTATAGAAAACACGAGTACTTTAGCGTGAAAAAATATCAGATCAACTTTGAATGGTACCTCTTACGGCTCATATGCCTTTTGGACCGAAAATATCAACAATCAAATATATTCAAAGTTAACATGAATCTAGCAGTGGATGAACTTGGCGCAACAGTTAGCTAAACTTTCTAGTAACTGTAAATACTTATAAAACGTTTCGATAAATTTACTTGTCATTATCTGGTATTAGAGAATTACAATTGAAACTATTTCTTCATGAAAATATAAGTTTCTTATTAACTGGGCTTACTCGTTTTTTTTTTTTTTAGCTGTTTTGCTTTAAAATTACGTGAAAATAATGGTGTTCTGTATTGTATTATTTTTGTTACATTTCTTGAGCGCTTCTGTAAAAGTCATTTTAACCTAAAACTTATGTGGGAGAGTGTACTAGCATTATCTACACTGTATGTAGGGCTGGCACGGACGCCCATATTAAAACAATACACAAGTCATCTGGTATAATCGCTCTAGTTCCAGCATATATATATACACCTGGAAAAAAGTTAAGCACCCCCAAATATTTTTCAGGATTGCTTATTGAAA
>NW_013665765.1:328841-330250 GCF_000517525.1 Limulus polyphemus
GGACATAACACTTGATCGGCTAATGATCATATAGCAGACTAAACCGTCTCGACTTTACATGGATAATAAAATCCCTACATTACTAGCTTCGTCACTGGTAAAACAAATAGAACCAGAATTTCTAATTGTAAAATGTTACTCTATTGTTAAATAGTCATAAAAAGTTAACTAAAGGAAAGGTATAATGATGAAAACTGAGATTCTATTCAAACACCAAGCTTTCGCTAGACAAGATGGGAAAGATTTAAAATGGTTTTTAATGACACACCGATTCGTGTGAGGAAACAAAAGTTAACATTTTTTTCGGGTTTAAATTAAGTTACAAGTTAGTTACTACAGTACTAAGTAACAACACTCTCTAGTTGGAGACTACTATACGACTTTGTTTTGGCCTTTTGGTGGCTAGAAATCCACGTCTAATATTTTAGAATGTTCCGAGCTAAAGATTATCAATCTTATAAATTGTAACCTTGGGTTTTGCTTAATGATCTTACATTTCGACACTAACAAAGATGTTAAGATCGACAGCCAAATAAAATATGAGCTTTCTATGGCAAGGCAATCGAAACGTGCAAAATATCGAATTTTCTTTCGACCTACAAAACAAACGGTAAAAATATAATTTAACAATCCACAACTGCAATTAAAGTCTGGCGCCATTATCAGAGTCTGGCACTACCAAAACTTAACTTTCAAACAGGATATTAATAGTCGTCAAACAATTCATACAACATCCTCAAACAGGAAGTATGGACATGATTTCATGCATAAAAATAACTTGGACATTGACCTTGTAACAGTTCACATTTGTCTCGGTGAAAATAACAACGAAAATCCATGATTCCACAAACGATGAAGAGGATACGTCATATCCCAATCTTCTTGCTAGAATGAACACAAACAAGCAAGCAAGCAACACAATAATGAATGCTGAAACAGATCATCCAACTGAAAAATCACTCGACAAAAAATAACCACAATAATTTCTACTGTATTACCTTACATTTAACTGCTTGGAAACTTTCTAAAATAAATTATTAGTTTTCAAAAATTATGAAATGAAATTGTGAAAGTAAGTGTTGAATATACACTTTGCACCTAAACGATTGAACTGATACTGATACTTTAGACATTTTAACGTACTACCTTTTCCTAAACATGAGCAAAAGACTTAGTGAAGATGAAAGTGAAGTTGTAAGGAAAACTCGAAAAGTTATTTCTTTAGAAGAAAAAATAGAAATCATAAGAAAAAGTGAAGATGGTGTCTCGAAATCAAAAATAGGCCTAGAGCACAAACCAGGCGAGTCAACAGTAAGAGCAATTTTAGGTAAAGCTAATGAATACAAAATGAAAGGTTTGTTTGTTTGTTTTGAATTTCGCGCAAAGCTACACGAGGGCTATCTGCGCTA
>NW_013665765.1:331196-332028 GCF_000517525.1 Limulus polyphemus
TGGTTCGTCAAGTATTTTTGTCCAACGGTTGAAGACTTTTGTCGAAGAAGAAATTTAGATTTTAAAGCTTTGCTTATTTTAGATAATGCCCCTGGTCATTCTTTTGGTCTCGATTCAATGTGCAAAAATATCCAAGTGACATTTTTGCCCGCAAACACTACCTCTTTATTGCAACCAATGGACCAGGGCGTTATCGCGACCTTTAAAGCATACTACCTGAGAAAGACTTTCAAATAAGCGATTCAAGCAACATCTGGAGAGAATTCTATGACACTAGTTCAATTTTGGAAGAAATTCAGTATTAAGGATGCTACTGATAATATCCATCAAGCATAGAATGAAATTTCAGTTAAAAATATGCAAGGTGTTTGGAAGACAGTTCTTCCACACTGTGCACAGGACGTCACAGGCTTTTCAAAAGATACAGAAGAGGTCATTAAAGAGATTACTCATATTGGAAAAGAACCTGGCTTCGCTGAGATTGACGATGAAAATGTGCAAGAATTGCTAGAAGCTCATTCAGAAGAACTAACCAATAAGGATCTTATAAATTTGGACACTCAGAGAGCATATGAAGACATTGATGAATGTGACTAAATCTTACCCACCCGCCAGCATAAGAAGATGACGAAGAAGGAATTAGAAGAACTTTTCACGGTTATTGAAGAATTTAAGGGAAAATGTTTAGAAACAGACCCTGATGAAGACATAAGCCGTCAAATTTGCAGAAGAATTGATGAGGTAATTTCTCAGTACCGCCAATTATATGAAGAACAGAAGAATACGATGCGATAAGCCACTCAAAATAAGTTTTTCATAAAAAATCAGATCA
>NW_013665765.1:332060-335516 GCF_000517525.1 Limulus polyphemus
GTGATAATTGTTATTGTAAGTTGTATTATTGTGTATATATTAAAATGTATTTGTAGTTAAAAAAAGAAAACTGTGTGTGTATCAATCTTGTTGGCAAATATTACAAACTGACTATTTATCGGCATTTATTTAAATACTAAATCCAAAGTACAATTTAACCACTAAATTTAAATTATTTAACTCGGCTTTGGACTATTCGGAATTCTAATACGTAACAACATATTACAGTACAACAGACTTCTTGTTTCATGCTTGCATATTTTGAAATGACTATCTAGAATGTTCCATCATAGGAGGGGGTGGAAGTCCATGAAATCAATATAATTCAGATACAAATGGTGACTCGAATCATAGATTGAGCTTTTCATATATTTTCAGTATCTTAAATAGCATATTATGTTAATATTTTGCCTTTTAAACACTGCATTTAGTTCATATCATAAAGTCGATAGACTCTCTCTCTCTCTATATATATATATATATATATAAATCAACATTTACAGAGAGTTTTACATTAAAAGATGATTGCCAGTTTCATTTATTTCTCTACTCAACAAGCCCCAAAACAAGGCAAGAAACCATCGCTAAGATATCAAACCAGAAACTGATTAAACCACCAAATTGTTCATCTTTCTTATTATTATTTCAGTCGAGCTAACTTTATAACTACTTTCAGTTTAAACTAAATCAACTATATGTATTTCTGGGCAGTGAACGATGTCATCTCTTAGTCGTAATAATCAGTAGTAATTAAAAAGAGTCATAATTCTAGTGTAAACGATGTTATCATTACCCCTTGTAGTTAGCTTTGTTACAGAAATCTGGTGTCCCTTCGAAATTCTTAAGTACAGGGTGCAATAGGAATTACCAGCCAATAATAGATGAACATTAGGTTACTGTAACATGTGGAATACTCAATGCTTTGTACACTATACAATTGGTGTCTTTAGAGAGCTAACGACTATATTATGTATGAAGCGAAGGAGTAAACAAATTAACAGACATAATATTAAATTATATTACACACTCATAGAATACACCAGCTTTCAGTCAGAGGAAAAAACGTCACAAAACAAGTAATAGAAATAAATTTGTAAATGCAAAATTATGTATGGATGGCAGTGCCAAAAATAATGCAAACAGAAACATAGGGGTGATACAGCTATACATAGATCATCCCTACATGACTTTCAATGTTAAAATTTAATGTTACACTGTAAAATGCATACTTGACTTTAATATTACTGCAGTTGGAAGATATATATTCCTGAATATTGGTATGCACTTTGTTTATCATAATATCATGGTCATGTCAAGGTAGGTATCAATGTAGTGTAACTAAGAACGTGGGATTAACGTACAAGGAAAACCAAGTTGAGTTAAAAAAATATCTTGATTATTACAGACTCTCGCTACGAAGTCGATCCAATTGACCGACCTCGTAACCATTTTATACTCGCGAATTTTACAGTGTGACATTAAATTTTAAGTCACGCTTACTGAGTTACTTTATATAACTAAGTTGATTTGTTTTACGTTAGTCCTAGTATTGTTAATGAGCTTTAAACGTCATTTGTAATGTAGGCCTGTAACAATTTACGACAGTGTACACGTGAATAAGCTTACAGAAACGTTAAAGAAGGAAATAAAGTAACTGGATCTCGTGACGTGAACAGGACGTTGAATTTTTCTCACCAGATAATTTAAACGGACCTGTCAACTAAAGAATAACGTTACAACATTACCTCACACTGTTACAATTAAAGAAGTTACTACCAAAGGCCATCTTGCAGGAATAGCTAATACTTGGGTATATAATTTTGTAAGTGTTTGGTATTAAATGTGTCTTACTACCGATTCTAATTTAATTAGTTCCACACATTTATTAATAAATAGAAGGGCGCATTATTCCTAAATTAAACTCTGATATTCAGCGTTGGCATGTTCAATTCCTGAAGTCAACTTCTGCGATCTTTGAGCGTTGGCTTAACACACGCAACGGCTCGAAGAAGCGTTGAGATTGAAAATGGCAATGTGCCAGCTTGTAAATTTTATAAGGGACGTGGCATTTGTCATAAGGGACTACCAGCTTACTGATAATGTGGATGCAGCAACTTTCCTTTAAAATAAAATCACTTTATAAATGTTTAAATAGAAACCAATTATATTATCTAGCAATATTTCGAATAACCACGCTTCCTTGAGCTTAATGTGAAAACAAAATTAAGCCTAATGAGGAGCCATTGCTCGCAACGTCGCTAGATAAAATAAATAAGTTTCAATCTGAGCGTTGTCTTATTACAGTGATTTGATTTTATTGCATTTATCTTCAAACATTTTGCAAATTCTAATTCTACTGAAAACTTTTATTTTGCCTGACGTCCATCTTAAATGCCAACGAAATGTTCCAGATTTACAGTGACGCTAATTAGTATCGCTGAGTTTTGAAATACCTTATACTTGTATTCGTTAGTTGTTCTTGTTTTAGGTTTGTTTGTTTGTTTTGAATTTCGCGTAAAGCTACACGAGGGCTATCTGCCCTAGTCATCACCGCTCACCGCCAACTCTTGGGCTACTATTTTACCAACGAATTATAACGCCCTCACGGCTGAAAGGGCGAGCATGTTTGGTGGGACGGGGATTCGAACTCGCGACCCTCAGATTGGGAGTCAAGCGCCCTAACCACCTGGCCATGCTGGGCCTGTTTTAGGTTTGAGTGATGAGAAATAACAAATAGTAGCTAGTCTACATTGCCCAAACGTGATGACATATATAGTTCCAAAATTGCTACTCTGATTGTAAACATTTTCCGGAGGTGCATGACTCCAACCTCCTTCTAAGTATTAATTGATAAACCACCATTATATTTTCATTGGATCTACATCAACTGGTATCCTAAATATCTAACATAAGGACTCTGAAACTTTGCAGTTAGAAATATGTTTAAAAAACAAGCAGATAGATCTGTTGTTTCCGTTAATCAATCGTAAAACTTAAATCTTGAGATATTTAATATTACTGTAATAAACAGTGTATAATTTAATTAAATGTCTAAAAATACTCCTATAAGTTATCTTTGTGTGTGTTTCGTTACAACCTTTCCTTAATAAAAATTCCCTTATTAGATTTAAAATTCACTACTACTACTAGTACTATGGAAATATCCTATTCTCACATTCTACAGAAATATTGACTGTACTTTTGACAATTACTACTAATGAGTACTACTACTAACCCTTACCGAAGTCTGTGAAGTGGGTTCTGGTAAAAAAACTATTTTTTGCTTGTACTTGTAGTTAAGTGATTTGGTAAGAGTTCCATATGGCACCCCCACTCAATTTTAAAAAAAAATTATCAAAGTAATATTTATGTATTAATAAATCAAATCAATAGTATGATCTGATAATTTTAATACATTATTATACCACTTACTTCATTAATTAGATGTACAATCTT
>NW_013665765.1:336516-344051 GCF_000517525.1 Limulus polyphemus
ATTTTCAGAATCTTTTTTATCCAGGCAATTCTACAATTTTTGGGTGGGGGTGCCATATGAAACTCTTTCCAGTGATTTAGCCTTTAAATGAGTGTTTTTGGCTATTTTTTGGGGGGGCGGGGGACTACAATTTACTTAACCTTCAAGTTTCAACTTAACTTAGTCTTAAGTCAAGTTCAAGGTTCAGTGAACAAACCAGCGACGTTTTAATTAAAATATAGTGAAGTCGGTCAATATTAATGTTATCGTACACTTTTTCTCTTTGAATGAGTGCATAAAACTTACTTAATTTGTGGTAAAGTTATTTCCGAATTTACACGAGCTCTTATTACCAATTAAAGGTTTCAGTTATTCAATTGCTACCATTCTAAACTAGTGTAAGTGTCTGCTGGTTCCTCAAACGTTAAAATCCGCAAACATTGACGTATACGCATGCAAAATTCAGTAAGATACACTACTTTTTTAAAAAAACAGTGACACGCCAAAACATTTTACTTAATATTGGCTTGACGAAGCGTTTAACTGGAATTAAAAGAAACTTACCGTTTAATACCAATAGTACTAACACTCCAGCTGAAAACTAATTGTCAAATGGTAGAACTAAGTAACCACACAGAAACCGGACATTCAACATACAAGCTATATCACTACAAAGCAGGTGCATATTAGTGTGACTCGAAACTCAAAAATGTTGTAAACGTCGTTACAATACGCCCACCAACCGCGCCAACGCTTGTAGTTAAAATGATCAACATTAGTTGCTCGCGCCATCTCTTGAATAAACATAAAATGAGCTTAGGTTCAAAAAATCAAATTTTTAATAACACAGAAATAGATAGATTGAATTTACAAAAAGACTTATCAGTGTATTTTGAAATAACCCCATTGTTATTTATGGAGAAATAGTAACAGCTATACAAAAAGTTAAAGGACCAGATTCGTGATGAGAAATTCAATAATAATAAACATTTCTTTATCCAGATGTTTCTTCATCAACTAGCTACAGTGAAAATTAAAAATATAAATCTACATAAAATAAAGTGTTAAGATCTGTTATTTGTGGCAATTCAGGGGTGAAATTTTGCCGTGTTAGGCAAAGTGTGTCGTCTTGTGAACAACAAAGTTCTGTCCAAAACCGCCCACGTGCCTCAGGCAATAATAAGCAACGTGATCAAAAAGGATCTCCGTCTGGAAAAGCAACACAGGACAAGTAGACACAGGTTGCTTCCACGCCATGTCCTTAACCTTCGAATATCTCAAGAAGCTGGAGAACGAAACCTGTATTTATGATATTTCATATTAATACAGACTTTAAGTACATTGTTAAATGGACGCTGGGAAACCGTCGTCTTCATAAATTAGCTAGATTATGGAAAGCAAGCAAGGAAGAGTGTTGTATTTTTGACATTATGGTGGAGCCTTCTGCAGTGGAAATTATGCAGCAGAGCTACTTTCACGATGATTGGTCGTCAGATATAGCATGACTGGACGTGGCAACATTGGTTGTAACGATATGGTGAGGCTTAAAACTGAGTTTTAAAGTAAATTATTCTGCTCAATTACTTGTTATTGCCTCACTATGTTATGAAAAGATTATAACTATTTTATTGAGCCTACGCAACAACTAGGAATACCACATTAACAAACTAATGTGGGCTTGTCGGCGCCACGATCCTTCTTTTTAATCAGCTCTACGTCCACGTTTAAACTAAATCAGCAGTTAATAAATATGAAGCTTCAAACTATCATTCACAGGATCGCCATTTTACAAAAGTTTGTTTTTTTTGGGGGGGGGGGGGTGAACTCGCTTGGTAACCCCAATTTCTAACATAATGTGCATATATGTTTTATTTCGGCCTGACTAGAAATGTTTCACAGAAACTGTCATTTGGGGCCCCTTCCGAGTTGGGGAGATCGCCCTTTTCACCCATCCCCAAATGACGCTTTTAATCATTCAGTTCACCAGTTGTCACTGAGTTATATCGATTTCAGGAGATTCCAACCCACATCAGTAACCCTAGACAAGAGTAAATTGAAAGAACAAGACTTTGCTTTTTATGGTAGTGGAATGTGTATTGTATGTACGGTGGTTTGAGATGTCCTTTTCTCACCACAGTGAACCTGATAACTCAACTTTTCTTCATTCACTTTAATAAGTGGGTTTCCTTCTGTATTAAACATATGGTTAAAATTATGACAACCCAAATGCATTACATTGCACTTACAATAATTAACCTAAATCAATACTAAATGCTTATACAATCAGTTCAGTCACACCTGAGAAAAATATTTTGGTGTTCAAAGTAATGAAGAAAACACACTGGCTTTTCTACTCAACACTTCGACACCGATAATTACCGATTTATATATATATATGTATGGTGATTTGAGTTATCAGGTTCACTGTGGTGAGAAAAGGACATCTCAAACAATCTTGGTATAGTAGTAGATAAATTACTCAAGCCATCTCTGTTCTAGTTGTAAAACTAATTTAGTTTCAGAGTGAATTTATAAACATATTGATTACAGATCAAAAGACATAATTCACCAAATATATCTGGGAATATTGTATACAAGTGTATTTAAAGAAAATATATTGACTTGTTGGAAAAGGTTCATAGGAGGGTTACTAGATGATTCTGGGGATGTAAAGGTTATCTGATGGAGATAGGTTAAGATCTTTTAACTTACCTCCTCTTGAGAAAAAAAGGGTAAGAGGTGATCTTATTGAAGTTTACCAGATTAGCTAGACAATTGATAGGATGAAGGTCTCTAATTTCTTTGTTCTATATTCTTTTAGGATATTATGTAAATATTATTTTTTTTAGAATGGATAGATAATCGGAACCAATGTTGTATGCCTTTTTAAGGTTTTAAAATTTCGGTATAAAGCTTTCTAATCGAGTGAGTAAGCAATCAAATTGCCTTCTGTGATAGGCAAATGTTATATATCTCTCACTTAGTTTGTTTACCTGGTCATCTAGAAAGGATAGTTTTTCCTTTTCTTTGACTCCATAGGTAAGTTTAATACAGGATTGTTGATAGTTTAAGTATCTAATCCAGCGAAAGAGTAAGGAAATGTTTGTTTGTTGTTCAGAACAAAGCTACATAATGGTATTTGTGTTGTGCCCACAACGGGTATCAAAACCTGGTTGTTAACGTTATAACTCTTCTAAATTACCGCTGAGCCCCTGGGGAGGTGTAAGGAAGTGTATTGCACATATCTCCTATATAGAGTTGGTTAATATTTCGGGGGACACTGCCTAGCTCTATTTGGAACGGAGAATATTATTCGGATGTCAAGTGGACGTCTACTTAACAAATTTTCCAAATTGAGTAAAAATAATAACTTTATTTCGAAAATTCGTAAATGAAAGATATTTTAGAAATGATATTTTTATTTTGTAATATTTTTATAATGTAATTCCCGAAGAAAAATGGATTCAAATGTCCCATCTTTCATTTCTGCGCAGCTTCAAGGAATCTTGCCTAAACAACGCATTTATCGATTTTTTTATAATTTATTTGATCATCTCTTGAAAATATAATTATTTATGTCTTTTTCCCACATGTTAATTTCCTCTGCTAATTCTGTTATTACCAACCTTTTTTTTTGCCACACTTATAATGTCACAACATATAGTCTGAACAACTACTAATAAAGCTTAGCTTTTAAAATTGTTTGTTTGTTTGTAATTAAGCACAAAGCTACACAATGGGCTATCTGTGCTCTGCCCACCACGGGCATCGAAACCCGGATTCTAGTGTCGTAAGTCCACAGACAGGCCGCTGTGCCACTGGGGGCGCTTTTAAAATAGCCCATGGATATTGAGTAGATTGAAAGCGGGCCCGGCATGGCCAGGTGGTTAGGGCACTCGACTCGAAATCTGTGGGTCGCAGGTTCGAATCCCCGTCACACCAAACATGCTCTCCCTTTCAGCCGTGGGGGCGTTATAATGTGACGGTCACTCCCACTATTCGTTGGTAAAAGAGTAGCCCAAGAGTTGGCGGTGGGTGGTGATGACTAGCTGCCTTCCCTCTAGTCTTACACTGCTAAATTAGGGACGACTAGCGCAGATAGCCTTCGTGTAGCGTTGCGCGAAATTCATAACAAACAAACAAACTGTGGATCAGCGGTAAGTTAGAAGGCTTATAACGCTAAAGATTGGGTTTCGAAATGCTTGCGGTAGGCACAGCACGGATAGCCCATGATGTTACTTTGTGTTTAATAACAACAAACAAAGAAACTCAACTCTGTTTATCATCGTAATGCTCAATGTATTTTTAAATAAATTTTTGAGTCTAAACAGCCAGTTCTCTATTTAATTTTAAATGTTTTGCCTAAATATTTGCCCCCCAGTGGCACAGCGGTATGTCTGCGGACTTACAACGCCAGAATCCGGGTTTCGATACCCGTGGTGGGCAGAGCACAGATAGCCCATTGTGTAGCTTTGTGCTTAATTACAAACAAACCTAAATATTTTTTGATGATACAGATCTGTTGCAAAATAATATATAAATTATTCATATGATAGTTTGACCTATCATCGTACAGATGGCGCTTCTCCAGTTTTATCGTGGCGATGGTTCTGTTTAGTCGAGAGCTATCTGCACTAGCGGTTTTCTATTTCAGCAGTGACAGACTAGAGGGAATCAGCTAGTTCACACCACCAACCACCAACCTCTTGGGCTAATCTAATCAAATAATGCATATAACCATCATATTATAAATTTCCCATGACTGAAAGGGCGAACATGTTCAGTGATGGGATTTTAACCCACGTCCGACAGATTGCGGCCCCTCAGTAGCATAGTGGTATGTCTGCGAATTTACAGCGCTAGAATCAGGGTTTCGATACCAGTGATGGGCAGAGCACGGATTAGCCATTGTGTTGCTTTGTGCTTAACTTTAAACAAATTCCTATACTTCAGGTCCTCCGTGATATCCCTAACTTTGAAATTTAAAACCAATCAAAACTTACTCTCTCCCTTATAAAACACTTACACACAACAACAGAAAAATAAAACAAGGAATACAACTTTGTAAAACAATACGTAACAAAGTAAAATTATAAAAATGCAAAATCAAACAATGTAAAAAAAGCCAGAAGTTATAATTTCACATCACAAAATCTCTTTAAATGTAGATATAATCCAGTGTAGAGAGAGAATAATCTTTCAAATTCAAAACTAAATAATGTATTACAGAAAAATTACATTATACACAATACACTCTTTGATGTAAAAAAATTACTAGTGCAAGAAAAATCTTTTATGTGAAATTGTAGAAAGCAAAACTTACTGAAATGGAAATGTACAGAACAGGCCATTATTTATTAGAAAATGAAAGCAAAACATCTCACAATCAGCAAATTACAAAATGAAACATTATCAAAACAAGTAGCAACAAAACATTACAAATACAAAACAAACCCTTCAGTATTATAACACATGACAAAATAAGCAATTTGACATCAAGTAAAAATACAAAGTAGTCCCTTCAATAACAATTAATATACACAACCAAATGCAAAACATAAAACATAAATAAAATAAACCCTTCAATAAAGACAACTGAAACTCACAAGACACAAAATTTCACTTCTTTGTCACACACACACAAAAGAAACAGGACACAACTTACATCAACCGTGTGATTTGTTCTGCAGTCAGGTTTGACTTCAAGGAAACTAGTACCATCATTATGGCATTGAAGACCTTGCTGGCATGGTCATCTTAATTTCTGAATCCTTGGTCCCCGTAGAAAGTGTTAAACAGCTTCTGAGAAGGCAAAAAAATTCTTTCAGTAGAAATAATATTAACGCTGTAACTACCGTACATGCATAAACACATACTCAGCCCAGCCTAGACTATATACAGTATTCCATAAGAAAATAGATTTAATGTCCTAGATACCACCGGCTCCGGTAGCCAAACTTTCAATGTATTGTATCATCATTTACGAGTTGATCTACATTCAACAGTTGGCATCACTGAAAAATAGATACAGGAATGTTCAATGTAACAAGGACTATTCCACTTATATTTATAACATCCTAATTCAAAATCTGCACCGAGAAAGAACTAAGCTTTCACTGCACATGGTGGAGCTATGTGTATACACTTAGGTGTACTGGAGACAGTCTAGCAAGTATTGCTTGATAACTCAGAATGTAAGGGCTGCAATACCATTTTAGTAGTGTTTTCCAACTCCTGGTAATCATACTCAGTCATTGAAATTGTGAATGTTTAAAGCACTACTTCTTCTAACACTGGATACCCTAAATGTGTAACAATCAAACAGAAATCACTCAATACCTTTCAGATATCTCTCAGTCAAATTCCAGTTGGTAATTTAGAAAGTAAGGGTCCAACTCCCTTCTAGTCCAATATATTTTACAATTAATAAGTCATCCTAACTTTTGAATAATCAAGTGAAAATCACAGAATTTAATGAATACATTTCACTGAAACATTACTTGATAGCTTCGAAAGCAAATAACCACACTTGATTTTAGTCATTGTTCTTACAATCAATTGACTGTCTTAGCTGCTTATCTGGCACTTAATCACAGTCATAGTGATAAAAAGGTCATCAGCAGAGTCTTGGCCGACCACCAGTGCTATCTTGTGCCTCTTTTCTAGGTGCTTCATCATCTGATAAATGCTTTCAGCATCTTCCGCCTCATCATATGCGCCAAAATTATATGAAATAGTACTCTCATGATCGTCTGACTATCAGTCTGGACCTTAAGTCCAGGTATAGCCAGTGTGTGATAAGTTCTTTAGTAACATATAGTCTTAACTTATCAAAGTATTCCATGTGTTCCCCACGTGACCACTGTATCTTGTATAGCAACAGACCAATTTGTCAGAATACGAGATAAGAACCTGTCCAGCCAGAGCCAAATCGATTCCTTCTAAAAAAAAGCCATATCCAGTCTCCATGCCAAAACATCTATTTCCTGACCATCTTATCACAGCATCTACACTGCCACACAATGGCTTTTCCTAGCTGGTGGTGCACAAAGTCATGCACAACAACGAACACAGACCTTAAAAACTCCACATATTCTTGTAGAAAATGTGGCACATCTGTTCTAGGAGGTGGACCATACATTACATTTACAGGGAGCAGTATTTTCTGACCAAATAGGATGAACCTCTTCAATAAATTACTAGTTGATCTATGTTTTGTTGCACGACACGCCATCATGATATACAGCTGGAAGTAACTAATTGTTGAAATTAGCTCCCTGATCCATGTGAATGTCTTCAGTTGCACTGAATTGAACAAGCTAGTGTCCTGCCAACACATCACTAACGGACTGTGCTTAAATATCAACCAATGGATAAACTTCAGTCTATTTAGTGAAGTAACTGGTAATGACCAGCACATACTGATTACCTCATTTCATTTATCTTGTTTGGGCTGACTTTTCGTCTGTGTAGCACATAATGTTTATACTACTTAACATCTCTATCACAATGCAGCCAGTAAAACCACCATTACACGTTAACACAAGTGAGTGTAA
>NW_013665765.1:344895-349586 GCF_000517525.1 Limulus polyphemus
TCACTAACCTTTTTAGCTACTTAGTTTGTGAGATTCGGATATGTGCGCACTGGGTGTGATATAACTGTCTTATTACTAACGTCGCCTTCTTTGATAAATTTTGGTAAATAAACATGTTTGTTGTCTTTATTTTTTGTGTATTCGCTGTATTGTATTGAACAAAATGGTTATGCGGCCGCGCTCGTCATTCTCTCAGTTATCTGGCCCGCTGTGAAAAAAGTTTGGTGACCCCTGGTCCAGCCTAACTGGTGTGTTTTGATATTGAATGAAAGGTCTCTCGGGAAGTGACTTGTTGGAAACAATAAATAAACATTTTATACTCCTGATTTTGAATCCACAATGGACAAATTAAAATGAATGTGGACAAAATCATCTGCACACACTGTGTACAGTCTCTTTCTTTCAGTCAAAGTAAAATAATTCACATTTATTCCATGATGCATCTTTCTTCACACAACTTCTTATTCCATAGAACCTACTTTATTACTTTTAAAGTAAATTAGTGCATCTGATAACACTTCAGAGTTGGTAGGAAGAAGAAAGGTTTGGTATAATGATCACGATATTTATTTTTGTGGAGTTTCCTGCTGTTCTCGTGATGAGTATATTTCCCTGTGCTCTATTGAACTTTTGTGCTATTGAGTATAAAGAAGCTTCATATTTCATATTTAAGAAAATGGCATGTTTGGTGACTCAAAGGACTTATTATCAAAAAGAATGGTTACTTGTTGAGAGTAGATAACTGTCAAAGAAAGTTGTTGGGTCTCATAGAACTTCACCCAGATGTTGAACTTTTAATAATGTTGTAAAAGTCCATGACTTCTATTTTCTTGTTGCTGCAGACTTAAGAAAGAGAACTGCCAGAACCTGATGCATCCAAAATAACAGGTATATTTCTCCTACTGAGGATCAACCTCAGTATGCATAATGTTTATACTACTTAACATCTCTATCACAATGCAGCCAGTAAAACCACCATTACACGTTAACACAAGCGAGTGTAACATCTTGGTGTTCTCCAATCTTTACATTATGAAAAGTCTGACAAATTACTTTAATAAGAGGCTGAGAACCACATCTCAGTGGTTGATGACAGTGGTAAAGAAAATCTATTTGTGTGTCCATGCTATATTACTCAATATATACTGGCTACACTACAACTTGCTAAATGTCAAGGAGCACCTATGCTTGTTATGAGTCTTTCAGTTGCTTTTTATAGAGCTTCTGAAGCATTAATCATGGTATTTAATTACTAGGAGAAATATCCTACTATATGGCTTGATGCCACTATGGCAGACGTTGCTTTAACTTCCATGTGGTGTCAAAAGTTGGGTTATTCAATGAACAGACAGGATCTCACAGTATGTTGAGACAATCTGCTGGCATTTTCGTGTTTAGGGCCTTGGCAATACACTATAATAAAGCCAAACCCCAACAAAATCATAAGCCATTTCATTGATGCATGGTCCACCAGGTATCACACAAGTAGTGTTTATCAAATACCACAAATGCAAACAGTTCGTTCTTCAACATTCAGTAGCTGTGAGCATATGACTAGTATACATGATTACACATTCCACTCCATCCTGCAACTAAGATAACACTTCCTCATAATAACTCATAGCCTAGACATAAATATACCAACACTCAATCTTAAAAAAAAGCATGCTTTAATGACAGGAATGCCTATTCACATTCCTTGGTCCACTTAAGACGTACATTAGCTTTCGTGAGAGCATAAAATATGGGTGATACAAAGCAAAACCAAGAAAACTGTGGAATTCTCATTTGAGCACAAGTTGAGGCCAATCTTGTACCATTGCAATCGTTGCAGGGTCATAAGTGATTACTCCGTCTCCAAGAAATTCCACCTGCATGCACATGGATGCATACTTCCCTGGTTTCTTAGCTTCTGAAGTACCAAACGCAGATTTTTCAACAGCAGATATAAACATACAGTCAAACACCAATGCATCATCGAAATATACCGTGCATCTTCCTCGTTGCAGCCCCCTCACTATAAGCTCCATTAGCCTCACAAAAATGTCAGGCAAGTTACACAGGTCAAATGGTATGATGCAAAACTTGTACGAACCATTTAGAGTGTTGAAAACAGTCTAGGTCTGCTCTCGTCACCCAGTTTAACTTGTCAGTATCTGAAAACCAGGTCTAATGTGTTGAGCCAGTAGGCACCTTCAAATAAATATAGACATTCCTCTGTCCATCAGAGTCACTGGATTTACCCATCTTAGCACACCCTCCTTCTTTTTGGCAATCACCACTGGAGACGACCACACATTCTCTGAAGGTTGTATGGTTTCATCCTTTAATATCCCCTATATCTCAGTACTGGTTATATTCCTAATATTCCAGGGAAGCAAGCATGTAGACTGTGTAACTGGACATGTACTGTATCTATGTGCTGGTGAGTTATATTTATCTGACCTAGTCAGCCATCTGGTTCCACAAATATGCATTCATATTCAACCAATAAATCATTGAGCTTCTGTCACTAGTAATACCTATAGTTTTAGTTACCTCAACTTTGCACATCATTCCAAGACCATTACAGCAGAAAGCTGGATAGTGGACTGCAGAATAACTGAAGATCACTGTCATAGCTAATGTTGTCTGCTTTTTGGATGTGAAAAAATGCATTTCATGTTTTTACTCTATTAGTGTGTTACATAGAACCAATGAACTAGACCTCATCAGCAGTAAACCATAGAACACAGAGGTAGTGTGACACCTTCTGAACAAACGATTGTGCATTCTATTGTTTCGGTACCTATTCTGGTTGGCATTGGATGATTTCAGACAGAAATGTAGTTCACCTGTTGCACAGGCAAACTGACCAACAAGTTTAACAGTACAACCATATTGCCAGGTTTTTTATAAGGCTGTATTCTTTACAGTAGGTATCTGTGACTTGTTGGCAATAAATTTGAATAATAAACGGACAGCATACAACCCACTTGTTTTAAAATAATATACTCAAAACAAGTCAAATGTATGTATAAATATTTGTTACACTATTGGTTATCACAGTTGTATCCAGAACTTTAAATAATTGTCCCTTTTGTCATAGTCCACATAGGTGAGTTCATTTAATTTAGAACACCCAATTGACAAAACAAATTATTCTCCTCTACTCTGTTATCACAATATAATTTGTGATAAATTCACTTACTTTATTCCGTGGGTTACCACAGTTGTATACAGAGCTTTAAATAATTCTCTTTTACGTCAAAGGTACACACAGACTGGTTCAGTTACTTTTGGATCCCAATTGACAAGACGAATTATTATTCTCTATTTTGTTTATTACAATACAATCTGTGATTATCACACTATAAAAGTCGCCACCTTACACTCTTGATGGCTAAACTTACAAACACAGTCTAGATCCAGATCTCTCACTAACTTTGTATTACTTTCATGTTCACTAACTTAACTTGCGTTAACTTGGTCACCTATATATGTACATTGCCCAACTTTCTACAAACTACGATACACTCTGATGTAACAATACTCACTTAAAGCGACGAGAAAAATACAAAAGATTCGAGTAACGCGATGTCAATTCTCAATAATTGAACCACACAACAAATGATTCATGAACAGTTATGTAAGCAAACTTGCCATAGCTATTGCTTCTAAAATAACTTACTTTAATGCTCACACAATATAAACTAAATAATACTCTCATATTAAACTTACAATGAACAGTCGTGTATATCTAACACAAGTACAGAATATCAATACCAGAATGAAAGTTAGAGATGTAGACGCAGTCAGAGATATCCCTCTCCAGCAAATTCCAGCCTATCACCATTTGCTAAAAAGGAATGAGTGTCAACTGGATGGAGTGGTGGCTTTGTTTGGAGTGTCTTATACACAACAAGATTATCCAGTATTATGGCTACTCCTGTATCAACCAGAAACTCTGTCTTTCACACCTGTACATTTATGGTCATATATCAAGTACCACCAAATCCTGAGAGACCTGGGCTTTTCACTGTACCCCTCTAAGCTGGTTGCCAGACTCAACTTGTGCTCCATTAGTTTCCCAGAACTGAAGTAGCACCTGTTGTGCCGTTGGTTGAAATGGGTTGCCTTGCATACCTTGCTGCTTGACATGTTACAGGCAGTTCATTTTGAAGTGGCCCAATTCCCTACACTCAAACAAGATTCTTTGGCCCTCCCTTCCTGGTAACGTCTGAGCAAAAGTATCATCGATATTTGAAGGATCAGGGAAACACTTCCCACTCACCTGAACCAATAAGTAGTGTCACAGTGCTAAGATGTGATGGCTGTTGGTTTTTCATTGGCATAGCTCAAACTTGGTGCGATGCAGTTCCTTGAGAAAGGTAGTCTGTCTGAGATATAACCACTGCAGTTGCTACTGTAGGCTTCTTTTGTGACTTACTTAGTGTTTGTTAGTGTAAGAATGTCTCTCACACCAAAGTGATCCCTCATTTTTTCATCAGGCACTCAGTTGATGAACTTGCCTGTGAGAATATTTTTACAGTATTCTAAAGGTATAAGCAGGATATGCATTCCAAGGAAGTAATGCATATTATCATTGTGAGCATTGAAATTCATGATCCCTCTTTTGAGTTTGAACTTGTCCACATGGCATATGATGATTCTCAGTCTTCCATGCTTTCTGTGCTACACAGACGAAAAGT
>NW_013665765.1:350586-354773 GCF_000517525.1 Limulus polyphemus
AGTTGAAATGTCATGGAACTTCATTAACACTGACATTTCATTATCTGTCAAACTCCTTTCAGGTACAATCTTAGCATTGGTTAAAGCAACTATGGAGCCTTTGGTTGTATACTCACAGTTTCCATTTTCACACATTTGATCTGCACCTTGTGTTGACATATTGCTAATAAATATTCAGTAAAACTGATGCATCTCAAGAGCCCCCACTCTGTGGACTTATAACGCTAGAAACCGGGTTTCGAAACCCGTGGTGGGCAGAACACAGATAGCCCATTGTGTTGCTTTGTGTTTAACTACAAATAAACTGTTTCTCAACATACTTCACTCTGCATTATTGAAAAATTCAATCATAAAACACTGGGTGCACCAATTTTAGATTTAGTAGGACTTCAGCTGCTGTTTGTGGACTTCATGAAAACACAAGGTTTCACTGTGAGTCTAGCTGTTATTATTATTGTCTCTTTTATGAAAATCTACTACTTGCCAATGTTGAAAATGAGACCATTCTCTCACTAGGAAAATATCAGGTGCATTGTATCTTCAAATAATGCTTCACAGGCCAGTGATCACAATTAACTTCATATCTCTGTCTTAACACTCAGACGAAATCGTTTATTTTGAATTATGTATTACTTGAAAGTTGTGCACTCAGTGTAATTGATTCATTCGTTATATAGCACTTAAGAATTACTTTCTGTGATGTCTATACATGTGTACAGTACCACACACACACACCTATGTTTATTCGTACATACATATTGCCATATACATATATTTCAACAGTACACATAGCCACATACACAAGTATCTCTAGCCAGATTGCCTCTAGCACATGTGCCAATTACCATGGTAACATATACCGGACAACAGATACACTAGGTATGCTTGGATAGCTATGTTGGTGCAACATGCTGCCACCTACGAGCTTTTAAACTCAGCAAGTTTTCTCGTAATCATGAAGTAAGTAATCACAGGCAGGATTGAGCTGAACTAAGATTTTTCAGCTAAAACTACTTTGGCTGGGATTAGTATTTCTGTTGTCCTCACAGTGTGTATCAATAGTCACTGAATCATCCTAGGCTAAATATAATATTCTGCAAAGAAATACATTCACTGTCCTAGACGGCCACCAGTAGTCAAGCTGCCTAGATATTGTATCAAGATACTGTAACAAAAACTGTTTCATTCAGATGCACAACAAACGTATTTAAACTTTGTGCTCAGAAGGAATAACTCTCTCACTGCGCGTGGAGGAGTTATGTTCACTTAACTGTACTGAGAAGATTCTAGCAAGTATCATACAGGCTGCTCAATAGAATTTCCACTTCTCAGCTATATAGGATTAGTGATTTTCATGAAATGTTTGATGGTGATTTTGTCTTACAAGATCGTTTACTAACTAGAAAAGCATGGGTTGCAATGTTTTTCAGCTGATTATTTGTGTTTCTTGTAATCATTCTCAGTTGTTTAACTTTTGTTCCCTGACTGTTTGTCCTAACATAGTTTCTTCCATTTGTTGACTGACTTTTTCTAGCTGTTCACACAAATTCAGTTGCATTGACCAATGCAGACATTTGCCACTTCACATATTCTTGCAGACACTGTAGCATATCTGCTGTAGGGTTGGACCATGCATCACATTATCTGTAGATCATACTTCCTAATCAAACAGGAGCATATACGGCAAAAACCAAACGAACTCTGTTTTTTAATTAACAAACTTCCCAAACAACTACATGCTAGTTTGAAATACCCACTCTGCCAAACCTACTTGGGATTATAGAGCAAAATGCATGATTTGCTACACCAAATACAGACTGTGGGTAATAAGGCAAAATGCATGATTTCCCGCATCAAGCACTTTACTCAATTCAGAGAATATCTGACTATTAAAATTAGCTCCCTGATACATGTGAATTTCTTTAGATATATCAAATTAAGATATCCATTGCTTTACTAACACATCAGTGATAGACTGTGCTGAAGTATCGACCAAACCAGCTTTGGCACACTTAGTGAAGTAATATATATATATATATAATAATCACCACATACCAATTACCTTTTCAGTTTCTGGGAGAGGACTCACAATATCCATGGTTCTTCTCTGTATGTGAGGACAATCAATTCCCTGCTGGTTTTTACCCTATCTACATTGGCTTTACCTCTGGGGAGCATGCACTCGATCGTATTGACATCACTGCTTAATGAATCGACCAAAATGTGGCCAGTAAAATCACTGTTGCATTAGTACAAGTGCATTAAACAATTTTGTGGCCTCCAGTCCTTGCAATATTCAAAATCTGAAGAATTTCCTGTCTCAGAGCTCTGGGAACTACTAGCTATAACAAAGGTTGAGAAAAACGTCTTTGTGGTTGATAACAATGGCACAACACATCTTCCTGCTATAGTAGCTATTAATATAAGTGCCACAGGTTACTCAGTGGTAAATTTGAGGCTTATGACGCTAGAATTCAGGTTTTATACTCTTTGGAGAAAGCAAAAACAGCCCATTGTGCAGCTTTCTGCCTAACAACAAATAATCATCCTTGAAGGCGTCATAGTGTTACGGTCAGTCACACTATTAGTTTGTAAACAGTAACCCAAGGGTTGGCGGTGGGTGGTGACTAACTTCTTCCCTCCAGACTTTACAACTTCAAAATTAAGGATTGCTTGAGCAGTTAGTCCTTGAGTAGCTTGTGAGAAATTCATCAAACAAAGTATTTTGCAAGTCTCGTAATCCTGCTTTTAATCGCAGTCTCAATTTTAAAAGTAATTAAAATAATTTTTATAGCTCTTGCAACAACATCCCTGTTTTGGTTTCTCTGAATTTCGCGCAAAGTTACACGAGGGCTATCTGCGCTAGCCGTCCCTAATTTAGCAGTGTAAGACTAGAGGGAAGGCAGCTAGTCATCACCACCTACCGCCAACTCTTGGGCTACTCTTTTACCAACGACCGTCACATTATAACGCCTCCACGGCTGAAAGGGCGAGCATGTTTGGTGTAACGGGGATTCGAACCCGCGACCCGCAGATTGCGAGTCGAACGCCCTAATCACCTGGCCATGAAAAACTTCTCTATATCTTTTTATATTTCACGACATACGAAAGTTTTTTGTTGTTTTTTTGTCTTCAAGCAAATGTCGATTTGTTTAAAAACATTTGTGTAGGTTAGTGAATAGGTTGAAAAAGAAATTATGCTAGTGGAAAGATTATTTGGCCCTAGCTTACACACTGAAAAGAATAAAAACGAAAAATAATGGGCTACCCTGCGTGAAAGACACAGCTTCGAGCAACCTTACAACTCATAGTTGTCCTACCAGATGAACATAACAACACCTAAAACGGTATACGTAGTTCCATGCAGCCCGACTTGAACGCTAGATTACAAGGACAGCGACCGAAATGGCGCCAAGTCTGGGAGGCTTTGAAAGACCTTAGATGAAAAATACAGTAACAATACCCCTGAAAAATAATTACTTATCAAGTAAAGCCTTTCTTCTTTTGATCATTGTTAAATGAATGAAAACAAAAACAAAAACAGAGATTAGTGAATCTTGCACAGTCGGACAACCTGATAATGATTTCCACTTTCATACTTCTGCAAATTTTGGCAAACGACGTTGACCTATGGTTGAAGCATTGCCAAAAGAACGACGAGATGTAATATTCAGTGTTAAATGCAAAACATAAATCTTAGGTGTTTAAAATCTAGAGACTTTAAAACGCTATTATGTATATACATAATTTTGTTTGCCTTACATGTGTTTGCCCGACCAACGAAATAAGTTCCACAAAAAGATCTAATAGAACCACACCTTATGCAAAAATGTACACAAGACCAAATACAAAATAACAAAATCCATTACCTCCTAGAGCTCTCTGTTTGTTGTTTTGCACAAAGCTGCACAATTAACTATCTGTGCTGTGCCCTCCATGGGTGTCGAAACCCGGTTTTTAGCGTTATAAGCCTTCAGACTTATCGCTGAGTCACAGATGTATGTGTGTGTGTGTGGGAGAGGTGTCTCCCACAAAAACTTATAGATTCGGTTAATATACATATATATATATAGCAAGTCTCAGATAATCACGACTTTGCCGTAGCCTAGCGGAAGTTTGTTTGTTTTTGAATTTCGCGCAAAGCTACACGAGGGCTATCTGCGCTAGCCGTCCCTAATTTAGCAGTG
>NW_013665765.1:355715-357732 GCF_000517525.1 Limulus polyphemus
TTCAGACTGCGACTAAAAGCAGGATTGCGAGACTTGCAAAATACTTTGATGAATTTCTCACAGGCTACTCGAGGGCTAACTGCTTCCAAACAAACAAGAGATGGCAAAGTTATTGTTAAATTCTCTGAGTGTCCCACCATCAGATGTAGTTTACTGTAGTTGTTGAATGTGCTGTTTCAATCTTATTTAAATAGTGGCAAAAATAAATAAAACACATCAAAAGAGGAGAGCCGACGAAACGTTTTGGCGCCATGCCTACAAAAACTTAATCCAGCTTTGAACCTGGATGTGTTAAATAAAACTTTTTCGTCGAATTTCATATCTTAAACAGTTTATGAGATATTTGGTAACTATACTGATCGATTGGTTGACAAATATGAATTAAAGTTATTATTGTGAATCGAGTTATACAAGTATAAGTAAATATAGAATAGTGTAAAGTTATAGGTTTATATATGTGTGGTACAAGTGGAATTTCTATTGCACGAGAGATGGAGATATGGTAACTTCTAAAACCAACAAGCTTATTCAAGCGGATTTACACTTGTTCAAGAACATCGCGAGGTTTTCAAATCTGATTTATTAAGTTTCTCTCAGTCGATTTACCATTTCAAACATCCTAGATGGAAATCGCAGCAATTAGTTCAAATTATATGTGATGGGAATTTTTAAAAATGTAAAAAACCATGCAACAAGGTACACAAGTATTTTTCTCTTTTTTTTTCATTTTCTGTCATCATGTCATGTACATTTTTTTATCATACTTTCCATCTGTTTTACGTGTTTTAAGACTAAACATCGTTTTTGAGTTCGTATAATGTATATTTACATAATACAAAGTCGTCCGTCTGTCTGGTATCACAACCTGCTGTGAATAATTGAAAAACCGATTTTGATAAAATTTGGTTAAAAAAACAATTCAGGCGGACCTTCTTAAGGTCGAGTTTAAATGGATAAGCAATCGGACGAACAGTTCGAATTTGGCAATCAACTGCCTTAATGCCACGAATGAAGGTTCAATTGAGCGATTAGGTCGGTAGAAAAATACATCAAACCAACGCTAAACGAAAGTGACGTAACGTTTGCGTCAGTCGAGCAGTACGTGTGTTACGGTTCAAAACAGTAGTAGAGTTGTCCAACGTTCACATTGATGATATTATAATTTGACTTCGCCTTTCCCGGCATTTTTGATAATATAATGTTAATTCGATATGAGTATGACTAATATTTTTCGAAATCAAACTACAATTCTTAGTATGACGAGAAATAATGAACAAAGTTGTGCGTCTTCAAACAGTCAAAGTGAGTGAACAAAGTGTCATAAATATTGTGCGTCCTCAAACATTCAAAGTGAGTGAGCAAAGTGTCATAAATTGGCAATATATTTTTTTTCTTACAAAAACTATTACGTTTACAATAAATTGTGCTACAACATGTACTATAATTGTATAAAATCGCTTTTGCTCATTTGCTGAATTTACATTCTGCGCGTTGCCAGCCTATGTACAAGCATGATAAAGGATGGCTCGAGTCTCGCTTTCTTAGGGATTTCTCACAGATGAGTTAACGAATACATTTTAATTTTAAATTCTATTTTTATCAATTGCAAAGGCGCAGCCATAGTGTTCAGAGCATTATTTAGGGAAGGGGGATAAATTCCCTAAACACCCTGCTGGCGCGCAACCTACCGGTGGACTGTGTAATCTGATTATCCTACAGCAGCTTTAGGGCCTCGTGATTTCTGATTCAACTCTCAATATCTATTCTCTTCATCTCTTGTGATGAATCATTACAATTGTTATATGATATCATTATCTTAAAAATATTTATCTATTAAAACTATGTAATGATTTTGAAATCACAATTTATTTTATATCTTCTACAATTTACCACGTGTCTAGTGGTAATTTCATTTGGTTTATTTCATATCTTATTTTAATTACTTTAAAAATGCTTTGACATTTGTAGTGAAACAGTATATATATATATATACAATTGAGCTAATTTTTTTTATAAA
>NW_013665765.1:358520-367205 GCF_000517525.1 Limulus polyphemus
TGCTCACCCTTTCAGCCTTTCGTTGCTAAAAGAGTAGCCCAAGAGTTGGCGGTGGGTGGTGATGAACTAGCTAGTCTTCCCTCTAGTCTTAAACTGCTAAATTAGAGACGGCTAGCGCAGATAACCCTCGTGTAGCATTGCGCGAAATTCAAAAACAAAATAACCTGTTTAAAATGATGATGAAAGTAAAACTACACAAATTCTTTTTACCGTGCGCATGCTAGAACAAATATCAACACCAACACGTAATCAATTTCGTTTTTTGTTTGAGCTTGGAACAGTTGTGCATCACATACATTCTTGAAAAACACAAAATGTAAATTATAGTGAGTATCAATGCACTGATGCTCATATAGTTTGTAGTAGCTTTAGTTCAATTTAATAAAATTATTTTCGCCACCGAACTATAACAACCGGCTAGATTAGAAAATAACGGGGGTGAGTCACTAGTTATTTACATAAGAGAAAGTGCGAATGTTCCCCCTTTAAATCCTTTCAAACTCATCCATCCACTGTCAGTTTCACAGCACTCAGCCATTGGTCAAATTCTAAACATATGACGTACTGTACAGAAGATCTAATCGGTGCCCCCTTTGAGAGGCAACCGAGCTGGGAACGAGACTACCAAACAACCGTTGATGTTAGCATTGTTAAAGTTGGCCGCCACCGGGCACAGTTCGCTTGTAGAATGGTTACTATAGAGATAGTTGTCAATGACTCACGCGTCGTTCATATGGCCTGAACCTCGGTGAATGGTTTGGGTGATTTTGTAGTAACAATACTTAAACTTTTTATATATACTTCGAAAATTTATATTTTAATTGATTGATTTTAGAAATTCAACAATACTTTCGTTGTAACTAACGAACTCATAGTTAGTCCCCCCATCAAACATGACGGCAAAATTGTTTGATTATCGGAAAAGTAGTCAACAGTTATTAACAAAGAAAGTTTTACTTTTGATTTTCGTAAAATTATTACAATATACAGAAGTCATGGGAGTTGCCGGAGACGTTCAGGTGTTATCCCAAGAACAAGGTAACTATCTTGTCTATGTATTTTTATTCATAGCAACATTATTACAAATAAATATTGTTAATGAGAAAAGGATTAAAGGTTTGAGGATTACTGAACAGCTGATTAATTGCTGAAACAAGTAGCGAGTTGAATTATTTCAGTGTATTTAAGATAAATAAGATGCCTTTAATTATTTCTATCATAACTGTTTTCAATTGCCTAGCCTAAAAGGTGAGGTGTGGTATATACATTTAGTTAAATGTGTTGAGTGTCAAAAGTTCGAAACTATGTTTTGATAGTCTTAAAGAGTAACACACAGAAAGAAATAATAACTGCTCTGAGCAGACTGAGCTGAACCTATAATGTCCTACGAACTTGATTATTTTCTTACACTTGCTTGTTTAAAATACGTTTGGAATAGTGGGAATTGACATGACATTTAAATGTGCAATATACACACACTAAAATTCTCCTGCTCCTGTGAGACTTGTATCTAAATCAATTTGATAATGAAATCTTGTTTCGACTATCACTGAACGATTGAAGTTCACAGGAAACGAGAGTAGATAAAAGATTAACAAAGTAGTCCGACTACTTTGGTAAGCATTTTTCCACAAATCTTAACGACGACTTGTTTCGCATCAAGAAGTGAACCGGCCAAGCATCCTGGGGCAGCAGGTCGGGGCAAACTAGACACGATCAAGTGCTGGTTTTTCTGGTTGAGTGAGTTGGAAAAACAAGGAAACAGGACCATTTCATAAAACCACATTTAGTTTGAGGCCGGTAATGTTGAAAGATGCGTCGGTTAAAAAGCTCGCAGGTTTTTCAGAGCATGACATCTTTTAACACAAGCCGCCAACATCCGGAATTTCTCGAGGGCTAGCAAATGAATTTTTTCGTGAAATATAAACTCACAACCTCTCAAGGATTTCCAAGAAACTGAAGCGAGAAGATCCAGACTGATAAACTTTAATACAGACTTAAGTTCATTTTAAGTCGTATTCTAAACTAATTATTTGTTTAGAATTTCGCAAGTCTGTGCCTAAAATAGTTCATCAATGGTTGTTAGGACTCGTTTCTCACACTTCGTCATGTACCCCACAGTTTTGGGGTTTATGCAGTTTAGTTTCATTAGTATGTGAAAAAAAAAAAGACAGCACTTACAGTGTTTGGTATTTTTAATAAAAGGCGATGCAAACAACAGCTACTCACTTTTAGCAACTTCGGGCGGTGCAGATTTGTAGTTTTGGTGTCTTGAATCATGATTTCAGCTTCAGGAGATTTTTTGAATTAACTTTAGGTTACACTCTGTCGGAAAGTACTAGATTTTAAATTTGCATCCTAGAATGGTAACATCTCTACTTAGTAAATTATAACAAACCAATAAAAATAAGCCAAAAGTAAGGCAACAGCGTACGTGCCAATCCCACATTAGATTTGTTACAAACTCAGTCTGTACATGACACAAGTTAAGAATGTTTATAATGAATAGTTTTTTCGCACTGCAGCTGCACGCTTTAGTTAAAAACTTTAGCACTGGTTATCAGAGATTCTATTTACATACATTTATCAATTTTGCATATTGGAATACCTTTTTGAAGTATTAAAAGAAATGAAAATATAAACTCTGAAACTAGAGTTCTGACGCAGCAATGAAATATCTGATTAGTTTTATAGCCTGTTTTCAAGTGTGGTTGATGATTGTAAACCCTCGTCGTGCAGGATCACGAGGAAGAAAAAGAATACGAATTATCTGGTACATACATAGGCGTATAAATTATTTGTTACCTACTAACGAATCCGGGATTACTATTTTTTAGATCTATGCGGTTAATCAAAACAATTAAAATAGTTATCCAGTGTTTATTTTTTATGAAAAGATATCAGGCCAGGGCATGGTATAGTCTTTTGTTGTTGTTGTTAAGCGCAAAGCTACATAATGGGCTTTCTGTGCTATTTACATCGTGGGTATCGAAACCCAATTTTTAGTGCTATAAGCCCGCAGAACCACCAGGGGGCGTGGCTTATTCACACTAGGGGTTAGCGTCCCGTTGCCGGGAAATCACGTGCGTTATTAAAGTGACGATCAAATCTCACTATTAGACTTGTAATCCAAGAATACTATTGATCAACTGCGCTACCTCTAAGCTAACATTTCAAAACTAGGGAAGGCTATGCTCAGATAGCCCTTGTGTGGCGCAAAAAAGACGAAACAAATAAGATGCAACACTGAAAGATGTAAGTATCTGCTCTTCAAAGTCCTTTAGGTAACGCTGAACGAGAACCTACCCATAGGTTTCAATGTTGGTGTCGCAATTAAATTAGAAACAAGAACGTCGCGACTAAATGTGATTAAATACTAGTTTTGTAGCATTTCGTTTAGTAGGTGGAGTCCAACAACTATCAATAGAAGCTTTTCTCCTGTTCCTGTGAGGCAAGTTTGAGAGTTATAAGGCAGATTTGGAGGTGATTATGCAATTTGAAGCACCTTGATGGTAAAACCTTTTCACAAATTACAAAGCTAAACCTACCTGATTAAAGTTGCAATTTTTAGGACACTATGTATATATATATATGTGTGTGTGTGTGTGTGTACTATTTATTTTATTATCATTATTCTTTTCTAACTAGTAGTGCTTAATATACAGCTGTTGTACAGCTTAATATACAGCTGTTTCTGTTGTTCGGTGGTTTATTATGGATTATTCGATGAAAAGATAAACGCACTAAGTGCACTATACTTAAAGATAATGAAAGCGTTTTATTTCTTCAACTACAAGTTTCACAAGTTAACTAACTTTCAATGATAGGCTTTAATTTACAGTACTATACATAATTAAGCCGCTTAAAGGAAAAAAAATGTTTAAAGACGTGATGAAAGCATGAAAATTGGTACAAACATTGCTTTAGGCATGTAAAGACACAATAGAAGGGGTGCCATTTCCTACCAGAAATATAAGGAGAAATATAAAACAAATTGTGTAAAATTATAGATTTACATCTCATAGTTTTGGCACGGTTACTCTAATATTTTCAGACTTCTGACGAACACACTTATAAAATGCCGATTTTCCAGTTTTTTAATGCAAATTATATTGACAACCAACAGCAATTTTGTTAAAACTAAATAACCTCTGTATTTTGACAGCTTTGCTCCTAACAGCATGGCAAATATTCCTGAGATCAGGCGTTATGTTCAATATTGACAAAACCACACCTTTCTTTCATTAAAACGTAATAAGAATCTCTTATTAATAAACTCCTAAGGAATTAGAAAACACGTATCCAATTGAAATAACATAAAACATTATTAACATATTTCACTTAGACTTCGTAAATGTACTGCAATATGTAGCCAGACCATTCCACTTCGTTCTGTCCTTGCCTTTTCTCGTCCATGACGGTTCTATGCATCTGGTAATGTCATCTTTTCACCGTATCCTTTGTCTTCCTTTTAATCTTTTCCCAGCTCTTGTTTGCCACACTGTTTTTAGTATTATCCATCTGTCGTCTGTTAATATTGCCGTACGTCCTGCCCATTTCCACTTACTCGCATCAATAAACTTGATGATGTCTTCCACTATTGACTTTTTGTCTGATTGTTTTATTTGATAATTTTATCCTTTGATCTAATGTTAAACAATTTTCTTTACATCTCTCTCTTTGTGTGATTCTTAATTCGTTTCGCGGTTAACCAGGTATTTCAGCCATATGTCCTTATTAACATGATACACTGGTCAAATGCTGTCCTTTTAAGTGATATCGGTAGGTTTTTTTTTCTGAAAACGTTTCACTGCATCTTCCAAAGAGCTTAATCCTTCTTTTATTCTAGTAAGCTCTCCTCCTTGATCGTATGTCTCATTTTAAAGTTTTGGTCCAAGTATTTGTATTGCTTCACTCTTTCAATAATTTCTATCTCTGTCATGATGTCATTGTCAGAGTCAAAGTTTGTCATATATTTTGTTTTACCTTTGTACATTCTAAGTTCCATTTTCATACTTTCAAGGAACAGTTTAATCAGATGAACTTCCACTTTTAATACAGAGTCTGTAAAAGGTGGAACATCATCTGCAAATATCAGATTGGATAACATTCCTCCGTCTATGTTAATTCCGTCATTTTCTAATTCTGTATTTTTGAATATTTCTTCTGAGGTGGCAGTGAAGAGCTTGGGTATATTGGGCCTCCCTGTTAAACGCTTAAAATCTTAAACAATGAAAAAATGTATATCTAGTGTGTGTTTGTGTGTATAATCTAGGGTGAAAAATATAATTCAAGCCATTTTCCTTCAATGAGAATGTAATTTAGTCCATTATGGCCCCTGGTCAGTTGTAGATTAATAGATACGCCCACACATTCCACCACAGTGGTAGAGAATTGTGCAACGGTCCTGTATCTTGAAAGCTATACTTTCTGGAACACAGGGGCCGAGTTTTACAGCCACATTTCCAAGGTTCTCTACAGATCTTTTCTGCTTCAAGCAGAAGGATCAAACAGGTCTCCAGGAATAGGCAACTTTGGTCCAGCCATAACCTTCTAGCGTTGGACCACATTGTTGGGGTTGCTGGCTTGTGGTCAAATGCTGGCCCGACAGAAAACTATGCTTGAATGTTTTAGAGGTGTTGAATGCAATGGAAAGTACAGACAGTCAATCTTACACTAGATTATTGAAGCATATTAAAAGTATATGTCACCAGATAAACATTTATATTGATGTAAATAACAGTAACAGAGATAAGTACTATAAAAGATTGTATAATCAACCTGTTCTTATCTGTGTTGGAGGAATGTTTTTCATGGTGAATAACTTTTTGCAGAAATGTATAAATTGTACACACAACATTATGGTCTACAACATTGTATATATATTCATCAGGTCACACCTAATAAAGTTAGTGGATCAAAACGTCTTTTTTAAAATAGGTTGTTCTTAATACTGGGATTTTATCTTCAATTACTATTTGTTAACGAAGTTTTCGAAGTGTGCAGCAGTTAGGTTATGGATTTCTCAAGAAAATTACTATTATTTTAAAAAATCAAATGTCACGTACGAAGTCAAACTTATTTGTATTTAATCATTTTATCACTATGTAGAATTAGGATAGCGAAGTAAAATATAGTAAACAATGCTGAAAATATTTGAAAAAATACTGTAAAAACATGGTTTCGAAAAAATATACCGCAAGAAATACTGTGACTAAAAACAAAAAGCAAAAAAAAAAAATAGAAAATATCGTAAATAGTCCTGCTACTCTTTTTAGCCAAGTCCCCCAGTGGCACAGTGGTATGTCTTCGGACTTATAACACTAGGAACCGGGTTTCGATAACCATGGTGAGCAGAGCACAGATAACCCATTGTGTAGCTTTGTGCTTAACTTCAAACGATAATAATAATAACTCTTTTAGCCAAACAATTAAAAACGCGTAGCCCACAACACGCACCTTGGGTTACTATGACGTTTGTCAAGTGACTATATTATTTATTTAAAGGAAAAAGAATATGAATCAGCAAATATGTTCATAAAATATGTAGGTGTATTTTGTGATATTAATAGATACATAAAACACACATTCTTAGTTTATATAGCTTATTGATGGTGCAGACACGTTTTTATGTAAATAAATATGGCGTTTCCGGCGAACTTAACCTGTTTCAACAAACAAAAAGCTGAGTTGAACTGTCGATGTTACACATGCAACATATGACAACTGGAGTACGACACCAACTACACCTAATAATAGTTTTCTATCACTGTTGAACCTGTCGGGTTGTATTGTGTTTATACTTCATTGACCTTGAAATGATGCTACACGTATAAACCGCCTTGAGATTTGTAGATCGGGGTCAAATGTATTACAAGGCAAACATTCATGCAAAAAACATCGAACTGAATTTTTTTACTGGTTTGTCACAAGGTGTCAGTTATGATTTGAATTACTGTGTTTGATACGATCATGTATGATTATCTGAATGTATATATATACAAAAATACCTCTTATACAAATAAAGTCATTCAACTAAACATATCTGAACATAATCTGCACGAAAGTTTGTTCTTTTTGTAAGACTCTGCAAACGCTGTAGCATCCCTTGCAATAACAACTAGTGTATGAAGTTATGATTTAGTTTGACGAGTTCTTCCTATTCGTGTGACAGTACTGCTTGTTTTTCTAACCATTTCCAGGTGACACTATTAATCATATTTATACAATTCTTATACTTTAAGGTCATCCTTATAATAAGTTTTAGGTACTTTTTCTTCTGTAATCTCTAGAATCCAGACCTTAAAAGATACGATCGTCTCATGACGTCACGTTTTAAACGCGTATGAGGACTTTGGTCAGGGTAGTTATTATCTACATTCAAAAGTAGAGTCAATTTAGTATTCTTTTGTGTTTTAAATTAATACTCGGTATTCATTGGTTGTGTCATTGTTTCTCATTTGTTATTGAAACTAAATAAAAAAAATGCAATTGTTGTACTGGAAACTACAAAATATCCCAGAATGCAGTTCAAAGTTTTATACATTACATTACAAAACTTTTATTACAGAACGCTTCATAAATACCGATAAATTAGTTGTACTTTTCAATTTCTTAACACGTTATCTAGACTACTATCTGTAGAACTTTGCTAAGTTTATGTGATTACTAAGAAATGGTTCGTTTTGTCCCATAGAAAACTCACCTCGTTATCGCCTTATAAAGATTATATATTTTTTTCTATCTCCTAAATAGAACTGTGGTGAGGGTACACTTACTAACACTAATGGGAAATTGAAGCACTGCTTGACCAACAGTTAGATGTTATTTCTTTTAAATTACTGTGTGGTTGGAAAATTACAAAACCAGACAGCACTGAACATTCTGGTTAATAATAAAAAATAATAATTTATCCAAGATAATTTTTCGGTATTACAGATAATGCATAAAATAATATAGAAACAGGGCAAGGGCCTTAACGTGGATAAAACTTATAAGAACTTGTCTGCTTTTTACATCTTATCCATTATTGGAAAATTAATGTATTGACTGGAACAATATTTAAAAGAGTCTCAACAATTGAGCGCAACAAAACCTATATAGTTTAATTGAAGAAACTGTACAGGCTAGCCTGTGCTTTTAACTATGCATATTCCAAGCTAGAGTTTTCTACTTTACAGTTTCTCTTACAACTCACGTAGAAAGTGTTATTGTATTACACGCACAAGTTTTCGATAGGTACCGTCATAAGTTCTTGGTTTGCGTGAGTTTTAACTCTGGGTGTAGCAAGTGAGGTGATCCATTATAATGACAACTTGATTACACTATCATTTTATAGTTAGCATAAACCCAATAGTCCTCTACAATAAGTTAGTAAGGCAGTCACCAGTGGCCAGGTTTATATTAATAACTTAGAAAACACATTTAATCCATAGACTTTTTGGAAGTTCTCATGAAAAATCATTATTAACAGTATGTCAACTTAATACAATATTCGTTTTAACATTTCAACCAGTTTACGAAGACAACATCAGAAGTAACCTCCTTCTATTGGTACTGTTTGTATTTAGCAAAAATGGTATGATAAATTTTACTTTTTCTCATGTAAGTGCCTTGTGTTTTCTCTTTGGAGTCACATGTCTGTTTGTTTGTTTTGAATTCCGCGGAAAGCTACACGAGGGCTGT
>NW_013665765.1:368268-375899 GCF_000517525.1 Limulus polyphemus
CGAACCCGCGACCCGCAGATTGCGAGTCGAGCGCCCCCTAACCACCTGGTGGCCATGCCGGGCCGAGTCACATGTCACCAATAAATTAAGAAAAAGATTCTGTAATTGAATATGGTCTTGGTTTTTGAAATATCAGCTTACAAGCTGAATTTAAAAGACATATTAATATTAATATGCAACATATCTTAATTTTAATATTATGTCGTACTAATGTGCACATAACATGTTTGCCTTGATAATAAGTAAGATTGTTCTGAATAACAGTCGCTATCCTTTCTAGTCACGCTACCATTGGTATGCTGACTACTTGCTAATTAAAAAACATTGTTTATCGGCAAATATCGAGTTATCGTGTAATTATTACGTATTCTTTTACTTCTATTATAAAGTTCATTGGTCAAAAATTAGTTTGAAACCACAAATTGTTTACTGTATTATTTGGGGAACAACTTGTGAGCATTTCTGTTTCTGACACACAACTATTGAAAACATGTTTCTGTATATCCATATAAGAATACGACAAAATTCCAAGAACATTTGACGTTGTAATAAAGGTTTTAAGTTTGTTAATTTCTATCATTTTTAAGGAACAGCATATGTGGAAACAAGGTGATTTATTAGCGACAGGGACACTTTAGTCGATAGACTTTGGAAGAGTTGAACAAATTAATCACATAGCATTACATGATTTGCATATAATCTTTTTATACTCTATATACTCCCTCACTTTCTTGTTAGGGCGTTCGATTCGAAATCTGGGGGTTGCGGGTTCGAATACCCGTCACCGAACATGCTCGCCCTTTCAGCCTTGGTGACATTATAATGTAACGGTCAATACGAAATCTGAGGGTCGCGGGTTCGAATACCCGTCACCGAACATGCTCGCCCTTTCAGCCTTGGGGACATTATAATGTAACGGTCAATACGAAATCTGAGGGTCGCTGGTTCGAATACCCGTCACCGAACATGCTCGCCCTTTCAGCCTTGGGGGCATTATAATGTAACGGTCAATACGAAATCTGAGGGTCGCTGGTTCGAATACCCGTCACAGAACATGCTCGTCCTTTCAGCCTTGGGGCATTATAATGTAACGGTTAATCCCATTAATCCCGGTTAATTCATTGATAAAAGAATAGCCCAAGAGTTAACGGTGAGTGATGTTGACTAGCTGCCTTCCCTAAATTAAGGAGGGCTGTTGAAGGTAGCCCTCTAGTAGCTTTGCGCGAAATTATAAAAACAAAACCTTACTTTTCAGCCTCCTCAGAACATATGTTTGATATGATTTTGTTTTATTACCGAAAAGCATTTACGTTTGTTTGTTAGCGATGATTAAGTTCGATGTGTAAATACTAAATAGCGTAGGTTTCCCGGCAACCATCCCCTACCTACTTCTTAAATATGGCGATTATTTTATAAAATGAGGGTTCTTTGAAGAACAATCACATCAGTTTTCCCCTCCTCCTGTGCAGCTTTCCAAAAAAAAAAAATAATGTTTTCCATTTGTTCGATTAAGTAGACTGTAGGTACAAAAATATACTGGAAATGCATTGGAGAACTTGGCCGATGGTATTGCTGTGATTCTAATTTCTTTGTCCATCTTTCTAATCACAACAACGGCCGATTTCGAGTGGGTCTGGAAGAATTAGCTTTGATAGGTTTCAAATTCCTTTTTTATGATCTTCTCGATAGCGTCAGAAGATATCTTCAGCTTTATCTTTTCTTTGGAGAAGAGCCCATTGGTGTGCGAGTTTTGCTCCTTCCATAGAGAACATTGGAGATTCTTTTTCTTTCTTCTACCTTTTTTGTTCCTCAGTGCTACATCGTTTGACAGTCTTGTATAAATACGTTTCTTAAAAAAAGGGGGTCACGCACCCCTCCAGCCGGTTTATTGTTTGTTTTCGAATATTCGCGCAGAGCAACTCAATGGCTAATTCCCTACCTAGTCGTCCCTAATTCAGTACTGATAGACTAGAGGGAAGACAGCTATCCAACAGCAATCACCATCAACTCTTCCGCTGCTCTTGTCTTGCCAATTAGTGGGATTTGACCGTCACCTTATATTGCTCCCAGCAGTGCCACGTTAAGGAACTGGTGGGCCGTGGGCGAAATATAAACTAGTGCCACCACCTTGCTTTTAAGAAAACCATACAATTTGATGAACTACATTTATTGGTGCTAAAAAAATTAAGGATATAGAAAAGGAAAAAATATATTAAGAAAATTGGTTTATTATCATTTTATTATACACTTCATATGTTATTATTTTTTTATTATATTAGCAACGCGCGGTGGACCCTGGGCAACTGCTCCTTTTGCCTGCAGATCCATAGTCCAGCATGCTAACCACTGGGCTGCTGTATCAGACAAATGCCTACCACGTGGTCGCTGTTCTAGTTCATCCATTCATTTTAAATGAAATGGTATTTTAATATGGAAGATGTCGTATTTTGCTTCTGGGACCCCATGTTAATAGGAAATGAGCCACCTTTCATATTAATCACAGAATGGCTCTTGTTTCTAATATTTCCACCAACAATTCATACTTTCTGGTGGAATAAGCCATCACTTTACTTGCAAAGCAGCGCTTAGTGTATATAAGAGTTTTGAGCCTATCACTTATGTTCTCCAGGCTGAATCTCAAATACCGTATAGCGCTTTTCAATTAAATTAATTCGGGGGCTATTGGCCGGCCAAGGCAGATTTTGACTTTATTTGTACATGGCATTGCTGTATAAAATGATGCATTATCATGCTAAAAGAGGTACGGTCCTACCCCATTCAGTTCCCCAGTGAAGGTGCCTAACGGGATTGACTTTAACTGGCTGTTTGTAGCATCTGCTGACACTTAATGAATCATACTCGGTAGTACTCTATGGGATTCACGTGCTTATTCAGGAGGGACGGGCTCACTGCTTTCGGTAAATGTAGTGTGCGGCTTTGCTGATATAGATAGATTGGTATTGTATACCAGATGTTTCTAGAAAGTATCAAACCCAAATTTATTTAGCCACTATGCACATTTCCCTAATTTGCTATATTATAGTTCTGTTTTTCAAGAATAAAACATTTCTAGGTGTATTTTTAGGTAACTGTTAGGAATAACACTGCTACTAAAATTAACATAATAAAATCATACCCTAAAGTATGTTATTATCACCAATAATCATTCTGCATGACTACTTTCACTGGAGTTAAAATAATACACATTATACCCTAAAGTATGTTATTGTTACGACAGCGGAAGTCACGTGACGCTGGAAGCATGTGCGCTGGAGTTTCTAGAAGAATCATGACTGTTCCTGGCAACTCTAGTCTTTTCTAGGCGCCCTCTATTTTAGTATATTAGCCCGGCAAATAAAGCGGAGATATAATAGCAGGTAGATAGATAGAGACAGATAATCGAGTCAAGCGAGCGGTAGTGACCGTAAGTAAAGTGCGTGAATCGTTGTGAATTACAGCGTGTGTTTAAGTTAAAGTGACTGTGGAAATTCTGTGTATTGCAAAGTTGTATTGAGAAAGAATAAACTAGTTTTATTTAAGAAAGGACTTGTATCGCTGAAGTTCCTCGGGAAGAATTTATACCGGAAATTAACAAACGACCAGATACGTAACATTATTATCACCAATAATCATTCTGCATGACTATTTTCACTGAAATTAACATAATACTCATCATACCCTAATGTATGTTATTATCAACAATAATCATTCTGCATGACTAAATACACATGTATATTATTTTTGTACTTAATAGATACCCACGGGATTTATCTTATCATCCAATTGAATAGAAGAGTAACAATCTATATAGTAAAGCCATGTTAATATTTTTATTATTAGAAGGGCTTGTGTAGTATTATTATCTTTTCTTATGAACTTCATTCTTTTTCAGTGCGATATTTTTGAAAATTTATATAAAACAAAACATCCAGAAAAAGCAACTTGAAAACTGTAACAATTTTAACAAATGATGGGACATGAAAGAAGAAAAAACTTGATTTATGTCAGTCATTTCCTTGGACTTTGGTCCATAAATTAGTTTATGTAAATAAGACACGTGCTTCCCTCGAAACGGGTGGTGGTAATTGTATTTTAATCATATACAACAGTTCGTGATATTCGAACTTTATGCTCATCATTACTGGTGGGAGGGATGGAGCGTGTATTCCTTTTGTTAAGGGGCAAAACGTTTTCCTTTGGTTTGTTTGTTTGTAATTAAGCACAAAGCTACACAATGGGCTATCTGTGCTCTGCCCACCACGGGTATCGAAACCCGGATTCTAGCGTTGTAAGTCCGAAGACATGCCGCTGTGCCACTGGGGGGGCATTTTCCTTTGGCATGTCCCAGAATAGATGAGACTATCTAGAATGCCTAATTGTCCCGTTGTATGTTTGGTTTAAAAAGAAATTCGAAATAATAACACATTAAACCAATCTCCAGCTATAAAGTACTAATCTTTAAATCATTTTTATAGTCGTGTTACTGACACAACACAGTCGTAGAGTTTAGTAAAATTGCGAACTGTTTTCGTTCTAATTTATTCTAATTACGCATTTTTGGAAATATAATTCACAGGGTTATACAATGAAAAAGAGTGTCTTTTTGCTTGGCACTGCGTGATTGGTTCAAATTAATTTGAATCATACCATCTAGGTTGGACAGGTATGCGACTACTAATAATCCTCACATGTAACAAAAATATATCTAAAAGAAATTTTACAAATGCGTAGAGTATGGTATTTTAACAGTAGGAAATTTTTGACAGCATACCAGATAATTTGAATTATGTCCATATCTTTTAGCATAAACGTAAAAGATATGAAGAATTTTCAGAATATTGTTTAGATTTACATTGCATTTTCAGTAATTTATCATTATATCTTCGTATACAAAATGTAACCTTCTTCCTCGCTTATGCCGTGTAAAAGGAATTTTTTTATTATTGCAAAGTTCAGACTAATTCCTAAATAGGGGTAACTCTTTCGATTATTGGGTGGATTCTTTTGGATTATTCGGTACGAAATAATACAAAGTCCAGTCCACTGAATGGTAACTAAAGCGTTTTATTTCTTTGCGTACAAGTTCCACATTAACCTGGTTTCACAAATTAACCAGGTTCTTAATTTCACACATAATTCCTAACAATCACTTGTTAATTCCTCTTGTAAGCAAGATAATCACGATCTCCATTACTTCGTTGAAAACACAAACTTTGCAGCACTGAGCTATCTGGTTTATTCAGTCAATCGACAACCTTGTTTAATTCGCGTTTTATGGCATTCAAATTGTTCCAGACGCTTTTAAGAAAATCCTAGTCTAGGGTTAAGTTTGGGCGGAACGGTGTGGAACGGAATTCCGCCTCTTGAAGGATCAAGCCATTAGCGTTCCTGTTTTTTTTTAACTGGAATGTCAAAGTGGATCACGAAAGGGAATTCCACCTCTTTCAGAACCTCAATTTAACTGCTGATTACTGATCTAGTCATTAATATACGCGCGCATCACGTGACATCAATACTCCCTGTAGCGAAACAACTGTACAAACATAGCCTACAACAATGTCTTCCAACAAGTTAACAATTTTTCCACAATAGCGAAACCGTCAATAAGCATACAAATTCGACGCTGCGTGTTTGGCTTAAATTAATTTTGGGATTCACATTTGAATGATATTTATTTAGGTTAGATAGATATGTTTGCTACTAATAATATTCACATCTAACTGACAAAATCTAAATGAAATCTTACAAATACTCAGAATACGGTATTTTAACGGTAGAAATTTTCGACAACGTATGAGATAATACGAACGAGACAATTGTTTGATTGAACTAGTCCCAGAGTTTGAGAAGCATTAAGCAAGTTAACATTTCTTATTTTAAACACTTCACTACAGTGTTTTACCACATTTATCATCCATAATACAGCACTATTATCGAGATAATTAACAAACAAGTTTCACTACAAAGCTTGTGTTTTGTATGAGTAATAATGGGGAATTCCAACGTTGGTATATGACAGCTAATTTTTGTGCAGAAGACATTAATTTTTATTTTATGTTATGGAACCTTATAACAGCTAATTACAATGTCTTCTATTTTAGTAAAACAAAGGAAGCCCAATCCGCCCCTCAAAAAATCATAGACAAGATTCCTGAAGTAAAGTTTGGGATGTTTCGTTTTTTAATGGTTTGGTTTATTTGGAATTACGCGCAAAGCTACACGAGGGCTATCTTCGCTAGTCGTCCCTAATTTAGCAGTGAAAGACTAGAGGAAAGGTAGCTAGTCATCACCACCCACCGCCAACTCTTGGGTTATTTTTATTACCAACGAATAGTGAGTTTGACCGTCACATTATAACGCGTCCAAGGCTGAAAAGGCAAGCATGTTTGGTGGGACGGGGATTCGAACCCGCGACCCGCAGATTGCGAGTCTCGTTTTTTATGAACACTCCATCAGATTTAAATATTTCTTATGATAAGTAAAAGGTAAGTGAAATTGTAATCTTTATGTTTTCAGAAGAAAAGTATTGTGAAGTTTTCACGTTCGTACACGGGGGCTGGGGGTTCCGAAACCCCTAATTTTGTGATGAAACGAAAAAAATTATGTTTATATAGTAATAGCGCAGCTACTTATGATATTATAATGTTTTCAACATAGTCTACATTCGTCTGATGAAGTATTAGCATCTTCTGGCTTGAAATAGTCGCATGTCCCCAGACCCCCTTAGTATTTGCATTCTTTACGTGCCGATTGTGCTTCGCACATTATGAGTTGACTTTTGATCTCACAAATTGGAATTCCCCTTTCAAACATTCAGCGGACGGGCCTGGTTTTTTTGTCACTGGATTACATTGGCAATGACGGCATTATGTTTTGGGATGTGCCGTTCGTGTATGATTCGTTCTTTTTCAACACTCATTACGGTGAATCATGAGCATCTAGTCCAAGACCCTTTTGAATCAATAATCATTCTGGAATTTCCAACGCAAATCTACACACAGTATAGTCATAACCATATTCATAGTAATAACAAATAATGATAGTAATATCATCATCATCTTTATTATTATTATTTATATTCAGATATTAGTTTATTGCTTAAATAAGTTTGAATTATTTGTATTTTGTGTTGTATTTGTGAAAGATCAATTGAAAATTTGATATGTCGTTTTACTATGGTGATTGTTCATCTTTTCCATTCTGATGGCTGAAATTCAATTGTAATACCTATAATGGGTTTGTTTCAAACCATTATAATCAATGACATCGTTGTACTATAGCAAGATTTAATATTCTATGGTAGAAGACTTTTTAATCCAACCTGAAAACTTCTAATTGACAGGACAAGTATGTCAATGCTCTCATCTGCTAAATTTGTAATCCGAAAAAGACTAGAGATGACAGACAAAATGTAACCCCACTGAGAAGATATTAATAAAGTTATTAGTATTAAAACCCCTTCCTCCGGGACATGGGGGGGGGCAAAGAAAATTGTGAATTGAATAAAAAAATTCACATACATATGCTGAATGAATAAAGAAAGAATTATGCATCCCATATTCCAGGGGTGGGGCACTTTCCCCCACCCCGCACAGACGCCCATGCCCCGGGAGTCTTATCTGTAGATAGTG
>NW_013665765.1:376756-384368 GCF_000517525.1 Limulus polyphemus
ATCTAATTATTTTCCGTTCAAATAACTCTTCGTAACCAAATGCTTCTGTCTAAATCAAACGAAGGAATATTTACAACCACCTTATAAACTAACCTGAATCAAACTGTTCATCACTAACTATAATAGCTCCTGATTACGTTACATGTTAAACAACGTCTGGAAAAATGTGACCTTGCGTTTTGGGGTAGACACCCGTAGATCAGGTAAACGGCTTGGACAAATTCCACCAGAACTGGCACGTGATTCAGCACAGTTAACGATATCTAATTGGTTAGAGTGATTACCCTGAAAATTCAAGTAATGTACTTGTGTTTCACTGATATAACTTTATAACCAGTCTTTCTCACGTCCTGTATGCCAAATAGAAAAAAAGTCTATCAGAATGATTGCGTTTAAAATCATGGTTTCCTCTTATTGTCATGAAAACGGAAACGAGTGAATAGCTGTTGGCAAGAGCCCACCGTGGGCTGTTATCACTAATATAAAAATGGTAGTGGTTGACAACCTTTATATATTTGATTTTACAGTGTTAAGGCAAAATTTTGAACAAATTGCATCAGTACCGCATATATAATGTGCCATAATATAAAACGGACTGTCCTCCAATGACGTCCATAGTTTGGGGAGGGGGAGGGAGACAAAAATATAGGAAAGGATGAGTGACTAGGCATTTGTATAACTCTTTTTTGTTGTTGTTGTATTTTAATTTTTTTAATCTTACACATTTAGTAGAATTAAAATTAATCATTAATATATATTTTTTGGACTGAATGTATTATATAATATAACAGGAAAATTAATCCTATAAACGAAGGAATTATGAAAAACATATCCGAGTTAGAAAATTATCAGTGAAATATTTTTGTTATTATTTCTTTATGAAGAAGTAAGGAGTCCGGGTTAATGTGATATCATTTGGGGAGGGAGGAAAGTTCGGGAGGGGAATAAAAAAATGATCTACAAATAGTGAGTGACGTGATGAATGGATAACCTCGTGTGTGTAATTTCTAACGAAACCGTCAATTATAAAAATATTTACGCACATTTCTATCGGTTATCAAATTGTTTATAACTAAAGAAATAAGTAATACTAGACTTCCAATGTACTGGTTCTCAGTAGTAGCGAAAAAACTAATCGAGAATAGAGTACCGTGAATGTTCCTTGGAATTGTATGAACGACCACGCCAGAACAAAAGAAAAAGTAAACTGATTTTCAACAGTTAAAAGTATTAATCAGAAATTAGAATTTTAATATACTTCAATTAAACGAATCTTGTGGGGGAGGGGGGACAATCAAAATGAAATACTACCTGTAGTTATGATGGGATGTTTTTCTGCTTTACCAAAAGGTGAAGTTAAGACGAGCTCGTAAAATAAAATGGAACTAATGTATATGTAACAAGTACAGAATAGAAGCAAAACGTAGACAAGTAAGCGGTAAAGAGCTAAGTGACCATGTTTTTTTTTTTTAATCTCCCAAATTCGTCAGTAATTGGTAGAAAACATTCATCTTGAAGTGCCCCATAGAATAAAATTTGTCGAGTTTAGAAGAATGATTTCGTCATTATGACAATCGATTTCAGGGTTGCTAGAATTCAAACCTTTTCTACAGAATATATTTAATGTTTATATAAAATCTGTGTAAAGTGGCGGCTTGCACAAATAAAAAAAAAGCTTACTTATTTCCGTAGTTGCATGCAATTGGACCTCGGTGCCTTAGCGGTAGACTTGAGGGCTTATAACGTTAAATTTTGGGTTCGATCGACGTTACTGACATAGCACAGGTTGTTCTATTGCATAGCTAACGAGAAAGTTACACGAGTTATCTTACGCGTTTCATTATTTTCAAATATCTTGTCTATTAAGAGAAGAATGGCACGGCATGGCCAGGTGGTTAGGGTGCTTGACTCGCACTCTTAGGGTCGCGGGTTCGAATCCCCGTCCTACCAAACATGCTCCTCCTTTCAGCCGTGGAGGCGTTATATTGTTACGGTTAATCCCATTATTCGTTGAGTAGTCCAAGAGTTGGCGGTGGGTGGTGATGACTAGCTGCCTTCCCTCTAGTCTTTCACTGCTGAATTAGAGACGGCTAGCGCAGATAGCTCTCGTGTAGCTTTGCGCAAAATTCAAAACAAATAATTAAGAGAAGAAAACATTCATTTTTCTCAACAGTAAGTAATACATTTTACATCTACAGGAGCGAGTCAGCGGTAAGTTTATGGACTTAAACGTTTGATATTCCGCACTGAATATAGTGTAGACTGCCCATTGTGTAGCTTTGTACTAAAACAACAGTAACAATACATCTTGCTCATAAAAGCCCAGTAACTTGCCAGGTTCTGAAAAAGTACTTACTTTTAGCTTATTTTCTATCTTCTAGTTGTCGGAAGTTGATGTTTATCAAAAATAACTTTCTCATACCTCTGAGTTGTACGTATATATTAGTTTTTATATAAGTAGGGCAGAATTAGTCTTTTAACAGTTTTTGTATGTACCCCTGTATTTTTCTAAGTGTATGACATTCGTTCTATGGTTTTATATGTGTGTATATATATATATATTCTAAATAGTTGAGAATATTCTTAAGATACTCGAGATTCCTGCTTTCCAGTTTTCCATAACTCTTCCAGGTGAGTACAATCTAATTATCTACCATAGCAACCCTTCTCTCAACTTTAAGCTAAATACTAGTGGGAAACTCGTGCGTTACGCACGAAACATTTTTATTTATTTTATTGGTTGTGGTATTTTGTATTTGAATGCACAAAATTTAAAATAAGTAAAGACAATGCCGTGTATTTAATGTAATTAAATTAGTTAAGTGATCTGCCTAGACCTCTCACGCAAAAAGTTTGGTACGTAGAATTCTGAACGAATCTGATGGCCGTCAGGGGCGTCTCAATGATTGCGAGGTTAAACCTAAGTGAGTTTAACCTGTTCCATAGCACGTGATATCCACCAAACACCTCTAACACAAAAGACGATTTTGAGTCCAATGATGTGATACAAAAAATGACAAACCGATGGACTTATATAGCAAGAGACACTAGATCTAGCGATGCTTTCAAAACCTGGATATTAGGGGCAAGTACTAAAACTCAACAGGGTGACGGTACCGGTACTCTAAGTGTCTATAAACAAATGAAGAAATAACACATAAACACTGCTATCTGTGTGGGGTCTCTGAAATATAACAGATCCATTCCCCAAATACCCTTCCCTTTGCAATACATAGTACTCTCTACATCCACCCTTTCCTTATGCATATGGTGACATCGTCCGTACTTTCCAACTCCTAATTTCCTTTTTGCATAGTTTAACCAAGCTTTAAAAAAGCTTCCCACAAACACATACACGTTACACTTGTACTTGTGTAGATATAACTCTATATAGACAAATCAAAAGATGTATTAATCTGAATTATTCACCAGACAAGCTGTGTAAGATATCAAAAATAAATATTAAGCTAATTTATTATTTGATTTACCAATTGTCATACAGGTGTCGGAGAAGTCCACTCCTCATCAGTAACCCCTGGACAAGGGCAAATCGAACTAGGCTTCTTCTAGTGGTGGCGTGTATATTGTGTTTTGTCGTCTTTTACTTACCACAGTGAACCTACATTTATTTTAAACTTAAAGAATGTGCAACATTGATGCCACTAATTATATTTGGTACTATTTAAGTATATTCAGGGCTCTATAATGAGTTTTGAACGCCGATAAAAAGTAAATAATTTTATGACCTAATTATTTTTAACGTCATAAAACATAACTTTGTATCAACTTTAAACAGGGTAGGAAAATATTATTTTAGAAAATCAACATATTATTTAATTTCGTATCGTAGCATTCTGTGTTGGTATCGCTAAAATCTGTTGAAACGAATAACCCCAACATTCTGCGCCCTCGGTAAGTTTTAACCTGTGGTACCCCCCCCCCCCCCATAAAATTCGACTTTCAGTTTAGTTTTAGTGGTAAGTAAAATGCTTATGAAGGCTGAATAAGAATGACATACAGTATTTTAATGATATCATACACAATACTTGTGTCAAACCCAGGACATACAAAATTTAGCTGATGACCTGTAGCAATGCCGAATAGTGTACTTCAAGAACCACCATTAAGTCTAGTGCTCCAGCTGGATGAAATAAAAGTTGTAAAAGCTCATTAAACTGTGGGCCCAATAGTTTCATGGAGAAACAGAGTGAAATATATGAGCACAACGAAAGCTTGGGGGCTCAATCGCTCCCTTTAGCCATAAACTTTTAAGATTTGTGCAGAAAATGTAATACTAGAAAAAGTATTAGTTAGATAGCTGCATACTTATCTCTAACCCGAAATACTTTAAAACAATGAGAAATACATTTATTTGTTTTTGTTAATCACTCACTAAGCATTATAATATACACGAAAGTTTTGTTTCAATTTTCCAACTATGAATACTCCTTTGTTTAAATTGAAAGTGAGCCCCCTCATTGGAAAAAATCCGAAAAAAAACAACCTTGTTGCGTGCATGATGATTATAGTATTCTTCAGTGCTACTGAGTCGCACAGCACTGATTCCCATAGGCATTAGGCTAAAGCATTATGAAGAACTGCTCCAGTCACAAATTGGGAATAAAGATAGAGAGAGAAAAGACCTTTACTCTCTAGATAAAATAATGATAAATTATTTCGGTCAACGTTTCACCCTTGTGGCTTCATCAGGACTAGTGGGACAAGACCTGTCTTATGTGAAATTATAAACTCTGAAAAAGTTATAGATATTGACTTTTATGTGTGCTATTTAGAGTTCTTTTGCTTATATAACTTTTCATTCTAATTCTAAACCGTGTTTATATTCGCAATTAAGATTTGTACTGGCTAGATGTGTTTAAAATTGTAATGGGCCTAATACTAATGTCTTATGACAAGTATAATTGTAATTTGTTTCTTTGTAGTTAAGCACAAAGTTACACAATGTACTCTCTGTGTTGTGTTTAACACGGATATCAAAATCCCGATTTTAGCGTTATAAGCTTTTAGACTAACCACTGTTCCACTGGGGGGCGAATTGTAATTCATTAAGAGTTAAGGTCTACGTCCAATGGTTTAAGGTATGTCATTCAATTTGAGAATCTGATATGTATTATTGTGCTTCTATGTTTCCGCAAATTATTCTGTTTGGACTAACTGGCAGTTATTTTATTTAAAATTAATTATTTATAAATAAATAATTAATCATTAGGGGTACTCGAAGATTGAACAATCTTCCTTCCCTCGCACGAGGCTTATGAATTAGAAATTAGCATGGGGGGGGGGGGTTGAGCTTTTATAGGCTGATTGAATTAATGATTCCAGGCTTATTACAGATTTAACTAACTTGATAAAAAAAAGGAAAAAATGAATAAATTTGAAAATGGCAGGCAGGCACAAGTGAAGGCAAAGGCGATGTTGAGGCAAGTCGAGGTTATGGAGAAGAAGTCGACAAAATATATCAATAACAATGACTAGTATGACTAGTTTGGTTTAAGATATTTAAGCTATGATGTTCATCTGTTTTAGTTAATTCTAGCATACGCTAGTTAATGTAATGCTGGTTAGTTATTGTTTATTCATAGACACTCAACTCAACACCGTTCTAGTTACTAAGTTAACTAAAGAATCATTTATGTTTCTGAGCGCTGTTGTTGTTAATCCGAATGTGCTTGTTATATGTGTCTCGAAACACATCGATTAAAAGTAGATGATATAATAAATTTACATTGTGTTAAACTTATATTAAAGTTTTTCTTCATTACCCATTCAAGCTGGCTCCAACCATTATTAGTCTCAAAGTGGTTTCCTCGTCATCGAATTTCAATTCCAAATTAGCTGTAGTGAGTTTTTTTTATAATTTTTAATCATGTGATCAATACACATCCAAGTACAGTTAAGATATTAGTAGATTGATACATTTTCGACATTTTGCGTATATAAAAACAAAAAGAAAACTTTTTGTTCACTACGTCAGTGCTGTTTGACAGATGTTAATTTATTTTAAGTAGCGTTAGAGTCTTGCCATATTTTATTTTTTCTTGTCCATGTCATTATATATATTTAATAATCCACATTGGCGAGTTATTTACAGTTTATACATCACACTCAGAACAAATTAAACTATAACTTTTACATGTGGATGAATAGGTGCAAAGAAAATATTTGTAATGGTGGAAAAAGTTTTGAGGAAATCGAATCTGTATTAAAATTAAAAAGTATTTCCATTGTTATATAGATTTATATGTTTGTGTCGTGTCTTCATTGTTGTAATTTGGTTGGTCTTGTTACTATGACAACCTTCATCGTTCGTGCAGACAACATATTGTGCCGTAGCAAACATAGCAAAAAAAAATGACGCCAAACATTTGTATGATTCTTTCAGATTTAGTATATTATTAACTTTTTTTCCTATAAATATTTTATTTATGCATTCGTAATTACTCGTAGAATTTGTAAATTTTTCTCTAAGCCTACTTTGCATAAATTACAGCAGTGACAGAACCACACTGGAAACTTTGTTTGGTCCACTATTTCAAAAGGAAGTTTCCGTTAGTGTTGCATGAATAAAATTCAGTCCAAATATATTATCATTTAATATAACACTCTAATGTTTAAAAAAGCTTTTGAAGGGTTTCAGTGAACAAATGCTCGAATCCAAATATTTATTAACTCACTAAATTCTCTCTGAAATGATGATATTTAAGCTTTTTTTTTGTATTAATTATTTATATTTGTGTATGCACGTGGTTTGTGCGTTTATTTTTTCGCAAATTTTTGGGTAGTTCCAAAGATCTAGTTAAGAAATTCAAAAATCCTTTCTATCAATATTTTATTATGGTAGTGCTTTTTGTTGGTGTCTAGGTTGCTGCAATTTGAACAGTAAGTTTTAAGAATATGATACAATTGAGGCTTATCACCTTTATACTTTATCTCATAAATTAACAAATTGCATCTGTTTTAACGTCTTTTTGATTTTCATATGTTGAATTAATTTTTCTTGATAAAGCCAATTTCTAGAACTTACCAAAACGTAATAATAGAAAGTAATACTTAATTTAAAAATTACTTTTACACAGTTTATAAGTTCGCGTTTTTTTTTTTTTTGAAATTTTTGTTGTAGCGCATACCTAAACAATGGGCTATTTGTACCCTATCTGCCGTTGGAAATCGTACCCCGGATTATAGAGTTGTAAGTGCACAAATATATCGTTGATCCATCGGAAGATATTTTTGAGTAAACAACGAACCCCCCTTTTTTTTTGGTTTACAAAAGGGCATTGAAATTGTAATTACTCTTTTTTTCTTTCTTGAGGATTATTTTGGCGAACCTACACTCTTTCAGCACTATTATATGAATAAAGCATAATTTGCATTCTAAAGAACAGATGATTATTATCACTATTATTACGCTTTCTTTCAATTTCAGCTCCACAGTATGTCAGAGTTGAGAAGATTCATTATAACTCCTTTACTGTGGCTTGGAAGATGCCTGTGGACGTATACGACAGAAAATTAAAGTTACTGGCTTTTTCAGTCCTCTGTTTCCAGTGGATAATAGTAACCCAGGTAATCTAAACTACAAGTAAAACTA